>NC_060270.1:14771381-14771807 GCF_021613505.1 Equus quagga | reverse complement strand
AAGCCCAAAGAAAAGCCTGATCTCTCTAGCTAAAGAACTGGGAAAAGGGCAACTTAGCAAGACAGAAGACATTTTGACAATACCTGCCTTACTCCAACCAAACATCGTGGAATAACATAGGTCTGCTGCTACCCCAGTCAGCAAAGACTGAGTGGGGAGCCTAAATTTCCACTCTTGTTTGGTGACCTTCCAGCTGTATATTCTCAATTCCTCCTTCCCATCTTTTGTGCTATTGTCATACCTTTTACTTTTTCATATGCTACAAAATAGAATGCATTGTTACTATTTTTGCTTTAGAATAGTTAAAAATAAAAAAAGATTAATTTTAACTTCATTTATTCCATTTCCTTTATTCTTGTTTCTTTTTGTAGATCCAGTTTTCAGTCTGATATATTATTTCGACTTGAAGAACTTTAACATTTTTTG
>NC_060270.1:14728434-14771281 GCF_021613505.1 Equus quagga | reverse complement strand
TTTTATTGATAATGTCATGACCTTTCAGTGTCCATCACCTTTGAAAACATCCGTGGGTTTACAGGAGATCAAATGCAGCTGGCCTCACGCCCTCTTTGAAGTGGTTCACCACACGTTACTCAACCACATCCCCATGGGGTGCCGCAGTGATGGAAATTAGGAAATAAATAAAAAGTTGACCAAGTTATACCAAATAAGGACTTCATAAATTTGAGGCCAGCCACCAGAATCACATGATAAATTTTAATTAATAGATCCAATCTACTGAGAATATCAACCAATATGTGAATAGTGAAAAGACATTAATTATTGCCATTGCTCTCGCAGGGGTTTGTGTAATGTTGCTACAAATCTATAAATACTTAAAACACCATCCCACCATTTCCAATGGTATACATGGCTTAACATTTTTTGAGAGATGAGATTTCGTGGTTTATATATAATAGGAACAACATTTCTAACATATCCTTAAATAATTAAGGATAATTAAATTATAGTTAAATTCATAAACTATAATTAAAACTCATATGTATATATGAATTCATATATATATATATATCCCATTTTGGCTTGGAAGCTATCATTTAATATTGAAGTTTTCAGGATTTCTTGTGCATCAATCTATTATTGAGATTATATTCTTCTAATTTAGTAGAGCTGTGATGCCGTCATGGTTAATTTTGTGTGGACTGGGCCATGGGGTGCCTAGGTACTTGGTCAAAGATTATTCTGGGTGTTTCTGTGAGTGTGTTTTTGGATGAGATTAACATTTAATTGGTAGACTGAGTAAAGTAGATTGCTCCCCCCCATGCAGGTGGGCCTCGTCCAATCAGTTGAAGGCCTGAATAAAACAAAAATGCTGATCCTCCCTTGAATATGAGGGAATTATTCCTAATGGCCTTCAGACTGGGACACTGGCTTTTTTCCTACATTCAGACTCAAACTGAAATAATGGCACTTCCTGATTCTCAAGCCTGCCAGCCTTCATACTAAAACTACACCATTGCCTCTCCTGTTTCTCTGGGCTTCAGGTGCAGACTAGAACTGAACCATCAGCTCTCTTGGGTCTCTAGCTACTGACTCACTTTGCAGATCTTGGATTTGCCAGTCTCCATAATCATGTGAGCCAATTCCTTATAATAAATCTCCATCTACCTAGGTTATATCCACCTATCTATTACATTATAGATCTTATATTATATACAATGTATATTATAGTATATTAGTATATATATAACATATAATATTTATTGGTTTATTTCTCTGGAGAACCCTGAATAATCACACAACCAACTTGTAGTTAATTATTTTCAGGATAATGCAGAAAAAGAACAAACTTAAAAATAGTATCACTGTTACTCATGAACTATTAACCTCAGTATTCATCGCTATTGTGTTCTATCACAATTAAATGCATATACAGAAAAACACTGTCTGAATGTAGATTTGATTAGGATCTACATAATATTTATTTCCAACAAAAGTTTTCCTAGTAGCTGTCACTTTCCTGGCCTTTAACCCACCCTCTTGCTTTTTTATTATCACTACCTTGAGTATCCCTAGGCATACTTCATTTTATTACACTTTGTTTTATTGTGCTTCACAGACACTGCCTTTTTTACAGGACCCTCCACCAGCAAAAAGGTTATAACTCATTGGAGGCTCAGATGATGGTTAGCATATTTTAGCAATAAAGTTTTTTCTAAATTAAGGTAGTACATTGTGTTTTTTTAGACATAATGCTATTTCACGCTTAATGAACTACAGTATAGTGTAAACATAACTATAATATTCACTGGGAAACCAAAAAATTTGTGTGACTCACTTTATTGCAATATTTGCTTTATTATGATACTCTGAAACCAAAGCCACATATCTGCAAGGTGTGCCTGTATATAATTTACAAATTGTGTTTGCTCTGCCATCTGTTCTTGTAGTATTAACCAAGAGCTTGTTCTTCAAAAGAAGTAAATGAATGAAAGAAAGTAGCGTAACAACAAGCAAATGACACTGACTCATAATGCCTATTGCACCCCCCATATACCATTTAAATGAATTTCTCACTAGTTTTATAATAGCTATACTGTGACTTTTAAGCTACAAACTCCAAATATTATCTTCACTATTAAATTTACAATGCATGACATCATCTCTATATAACTTTGCTTGCCCTAAATAAACATTTAACATCATGAGCTTCATCATCACTCATTTTATTAGCATTTGTACCTTGAGATTCCTGTGTAGGTTTTGCATTACTAGTAATAGTGTCAAATATATACAGTCTTATGTGTCCAAAATTTTAATCTACTTCAACACTAATCATTTTTATGCCCACACATATTATTAACAATAAAATGATCTGTCAAAATACTTTTTAGATTAAACATTGCTTATATAGTCTCATAACTAACTTAACCTTTAATTATCTAAAAATTATTGAGATATCTACATTTCTCATTGATTTTCACAGTTTTATCTTCAGCACCCTTGTCAATATTAATAACCTAGCTATTAAAAATTTAAAAATAAAATATTTTATCTCAATACTATTTATATCACAAATATTTCTAATTATAACAAATATAATCATAAACTTATTTTATATTATGTTCTTCTAGCATTTAACTTCATTAGGATTAATTATAGTAGCATCCATAAAACCAGCTGAAATTGACCTCCATTCATAATTTCCCTTCTTTATAGATGATATAATTCCAGTTGTAGTATTATTCCCTCTTAAGTAAGAGCAGTTTTCCTACTAATTTGATTTTACCATATATTGGAAAACAATACTACTGTCCAAACCACGACAGCATGCCTACTCCTATAGCAACTCAATTTCCTACTATCTATACTTTATCACAAATTGGCATAAAAATTATGACTTTCTCAACTTCTAGATAATTAGAACTAATTACAGTAAAATAAGAATTAACCATTGACATTTAGCATTTGTACATATCTGCATTAATGCATTCTTCATGGCTAAGGTATCCACAAATTCAGGATTAACTATTCACAATCTAAATAATGAACAAGCTATCCCATAAATCAACAGCACTTTCAGAGGAGATATTTCCTATATCACCATTATTAATTGGAAATAGGAACACCATTCCTTGCACACTTTTATACCTAAAATCTAATCTGGAAACAACATATATTAATGGCTGTATCCAATCACTCTCTTTAATTGCCACTTTTGTTTACAGCACTCAAAACATGTTTTTTAATTTCTTAGATCGGCTACAATTTCTAATGTTAATTTTAATTTATGAGAATCACACTAGTTTATAAATTCAATCAAACATATTCTGGAAACATTTTTGTTAATGGTATCATTCTAACATTGGTCAAGCCGTTCCCACAGCTATGCAAGATTACGTAAACATAACTTTCCTCACTATGAACATTCTGAGTTTCACTCTAACCTTGGTTTCTCATCTAAGACCAAAAATTACTCATAACTCTTACGGATAATTCCATAGTTTCTCTCACAGACTTGGATATTTCCCAGTGATTATACATCAATTTTCATACTTAGTACATCTCAAAAGAGGTCAAAACTTGATCACAGAAAATTTGTTTATTTCAATTCAGTTTCCATAATCACAAATGACACCCAAAAATACTTAGCGAATTTTATTCCATTCTTTTCTCAATTCTCATCTCTTAGATTTTCATTAATTATTTAATATCCACAGTAATGTCAAGAATATCAAACACACTGACAAACAACCTGACCTGAAAATACAATAATTAACCATCACAGCCACACAATAAACACAAACAGCATAATCATCAAACAAAGCCAATGTTTTCATCATTGAAAACTATCCAACTTTCTAAATTATCTAAATCATGTTAAAACACAGTTTTTAACTCTTCTAATGACTGAATTATTCAAATACAGAACCTCTAAAATTAAGCCTAAAAACACAATTCCCCAAATAGCTATGATTCAACCATAAAGCTTCCAGAAACTCTTCAGTAGCCATAAAAGGAGTATAAGTAAATGAAACAAACATCACACATGCACACACACACATAACTAACACACACATAACGTGAAATGAATCCCATCAAATTCATTAGAATATCTCATCCAAGTCTATCACTCCTAATTAACATAGGATACCATAAATAGGCATTTGAAGGAAAAAAACCTCTAAAACCAAGAATAATATTTAATAAAAATATGAGAGAGTTCCTGGACTTTAGCCATAGCCAATAATATGGAAAATCTATGGTTCTTCCTCAAGAACTAATACTGCCCCAAAACAGTAATGCTAAGAGTTACTAATGACTAAAATCTTAGGAAGTTGTCCCTATTCTGAATCTTTTACTGTTCCTTCATTGACTCCCATGCTCTCTGCAAAATTTTAGCCTGATTAAACATGGACTCTTTACCAGCAGTAGATGTAACACAACAAATGTTAAAGGATTCTAGCTAACTAAACGTTCTTAGAGAAACAACAGCAGAATTCTCAGAGTGACACCAGTAAGATGGCAGAACAGGAGGCCTTTGCCTCTGTTTCCCTTCACAAAAATACCAATTAGCAACTATTCATGGACAAGAATGCTTTCATGAAAATCCCAGAATCTGGAGATGAGACTGAGCACCCCTTGGGGCACAAAAACTGAGAAAAGCCACATCAGAAGGGTAAGAGGGGTGATTTCACTTTGACCACATAGCCCCTTCACCAGGCCAGCACAGTGCCACACCAAGAGGCATCCCCTGAGTCTATGGTTTCTCCAGTGGGGAAAAGAGAGCCTGAGGCAGATATCCAGTTTCCCCTAAGTTCTGGAGTGCTCCCTGGGAAGCCCACTTCTGTCTTGCCTCATGGTGAACATGAGAAGAATTGGCAAGGATAGACAACCTGGGGTCAGCTAGAAATAAAGAAGGAAGCGGGGCTCACAGTAACCAGCACACAGATAGTGGGGGTGGCACCACATTCCTATTGGTGACCTTATCTGACCAGAGAGCCCAGCCAGTGACTCTTCCCACCTGTGGAATTAACTGAGGGCCTTGTCTGGCCTCAAAGCATTGTTAGCAGTTCTGCCTGGCTAAGTCCCAAGCCAAGAGTCTGCCTGGCTGTAGAGAACAGCCTGTGGGCTTACCTAATCACAGAGCATAGCCAGTGACCCCACCCAAGCGTGCAGCACAGTCTGGAGTTCTGCTTGACTAGGGAGCTCAGCCAGAGGTCTTACCTAACCAGAGAGCCCAGCCAGTGGCCTTGTCTGAAAACAGAGCTCAGCCAGTAGCCCCACCCAACCAAGAAGCACAGACAATGATGCTGTCATCATAGAGCACAGCCCATGGAGTAGCCTGACTGTGGAGACCAGCCAGTGGCCATACCTTACCTCAGAGTTCAAGCAGCAGCCCCACCAAATCAACCCTGGCAGCAAGCCCTGCATTCCTGTGGATGCTACCAGCTGGCCCACCCAGAACCCCAAGCTTACCTCACTGGTGAAGGTCTTTCCCTGACAAAATGAACCTGTAAAGACTGGAAGAGTAACTGCTACTTCAAATGCACAGACACCAATGCAAGGATACAAAATCACAAAGAATTAGGGAAATATGGCACCACCAAAAGAAACTAATAAAGCCACAATAACCAATCTTAAAGAAATGGAGATCTGTGAACTGACTGTCAAAGAATTTGGAATAATCCTCTTAAAGAAGTTCAGTGAGCTACAAGATAACACAGATAGACAACTGAATGGAATTAGGAAAACAATAATGAACAAAATGAGAAGGTCAACAAAGAAATAGAAACCACACACACAAAACAACCCAAACAGAAAGATTAGAGTTGAACATAATGACTAACTGAAAAATTCAATAGAGAACTTACACAAAAAACTCTATCAAGCAGAAGAAAGAATCAGTGAACTAGAGGATAAGTCATTTGCAATTATCCAGAGGAACACAGAGAAAAAAAGAATGAAAAAAAGTGAAGAAAGCCTATAAGGTAAATGGGACAGCATCAAGGAAATATTACATTCAATATCAGAGTTTCAGAAGGAAAAGAGAGAGGGAAAGGGGCAGAATATCACCCTCAAGAAGTAATGGTTAAAATCTTCCCAAATTTGGGGAAAGAAATAGGTATCCAGATTCATGAAGCCCCAAAATTCCTAACAGTTTGAACCCGAAGAAGTGTACACTGAGACACGTTATAATTAAAGTATTGAAAGTCAAAGACAGAGAGAATTTTGAGAGCAGTAAGAGAAAAGTGACTCATCACATAGAAGGGAGCCCCCATAAGACTCTGAGCAGATTTCTCAGCAGGAATCTTGCAGACCAGGAGGGAATGAGATGATATATATTTCAAGTATTGAAAGGAAAACACCCCTGCCAACCAAGAACACTATACCCAGCAAAATTATACTTCAGAACGAAGGAGAGATAAAGACTTTCCCAAACAAATAAAAGCTGAGGGAGTTCATCCCACTAGACCTGTCTTACAAGGAATGCTGAAAGGAGTTCTTCAAGCTGCATTAAAAGCATACTAATCAACAACATAAAAACATGTGAATGTATAAAACTCACTGGTAAACGTAAATAAATAGTTAAAGCCAGAATTTTCTAATATTGTAATGGTAAGGCATAAATTACTTTACTTTATTTTATTTTTTTTCGTGAGGAAGACTGGCCCTGAGCTAGCATCTATTGCCAATCTTCCTCTTTTTTGCTTCAGGAAGATTGTCACTGAGCTAACATCTGTGCCAATCTTCCTCTATTTTGCATGTGGGATGCTGCCACAGCATGGCTTGATGAGTGGTGTGTAGGTCTGCACCCAGGATCTGAACTAGCAAACCCCACTCTGCTGAAGGGGAGCATGTGAACTTAACTGCTACACCACTGGCCAGCCCCCATAAATTGCTTTTAACTCAAATATAAGAGTTAAAAAATGATATTAAAAATAACTATGACTACAATAACTTATTAATGAATAGCATTATAAAAAGATGTAAAAGGTAACATCAATAACCTAATATGTGAGGGGGAAGCGATATTAGGGTATAGAGTTTTTGTATGCAATCCAAGTTAAGTTGATATTAACTTAAAAGAGGATGTTATAAATATAAGATGTTTTATGTAAGCCTTACGGTCATCACAAAGGAAAAACCTGTAGTAAATACACAAAAGAGAAAGAGGAAGGAATCAAAGCATGCCCCTACAAAAAGTGGTCAAATTACAAAGGAAGACAGCAAGAAAGGAACAAAGGAACAAAGGAACTACAAAACAATGAGGAAATAATGAACAACATGGCAATAGTAAATCCTTACCTAGCAATAATTTCTTTAAATGTAAATGGATTAAATTATCTAATTAAAAGACAGGATGGCTGAATGAATTTAAAAAACACGAAAAAGCTGAAAGATTTTCCTCTAAGATCAGGAACAAGACAAGGATGCCTATTCTCACCACTTCTATTCAGCATAGTACTGTTAGGCAAGACAAAGAAATAAAATGCATCCCAATCAGAAAGGAAGAAGTTAAATTGTTTGTAGATGACATGATCTTATATACAGAAAACCCTAAAGACTGCACCAAAAAACTGTTAGAACTAATAAACAAATGCAGTAAAGTTCAAGATACTAAACTATTATGCAAAAATCATTTGAATTTCTACACACTAACAATAAACTATATGAAAAAGAAATTCAGAAAACAAATCACATTTATATCATCAAAATGAATAAAATATTTATTCCTAAATTTAACCAAGGAAGTGAAAGATCTGTACACTGAAAAGGATAAGACATTGATGAAAGAAATTGAAGACGATACAAATAAATGCAAAAATATCCCATGTTCATGAACTGAAAGAATTAATATTGTTAAAATGTCCATACTACCCAAATTGATCTACAGATTCAATGTAATCCCTAAGAAGATTCCAATGGTACTTTTCAAGAAAAAAGAAAAAAATCTTAAAATTCATATGGAACAACAAAAGACTTCAAATGGTCAAAATAATCTAGAGAAAGAAGAACAAAGCTGGAGGTATCACATTTCCTGATTTCAAACTGTATTACAAAGCTCTAGTAATCAAAACAGTATAGAACTTGCATAAAAACAAGCACATTGACCAATAGAACAGATTAGGGAGCCCAGACATAAACCTATGAAATGGGAGAAAATATTTACAAACTGTACATCTGACAATGGATTAATATTCAAAATATATAAGGAACTCATACAACTCAATGGCAAAAAGCAAGTAACCCAATTAAAAAAGACCTAAATAGACATTTCTCAAATGAAGACATACAAATGACCAACTGGTACATGAAAAAGTGCTCAGCATCGCTAATTATCAGAGAAATGCAAATGAAAACCAGTGAGATATCATCCCCCCTGACCTGTCAGAATGGCTATTATTAAAAAGACAAGAACAACAAGTATTGGCATGATGCGGAGAAGAGGGAATCCTTGTGCACTGTTGGTGGGAATGTAAATTGGTGCAGCCACTTTGGAAAACAGTATGGAGGTTCTTCAAAAAATTAATACCACTTCTGGGTATATATCTGAAGGAAAGAAATCAGTGTCTGGAAGAGATAGCTACGCTCCCACATTCATTGCAGTATTACTCATAATAGCCAAGATACAGAAACAATCTAAGTGTCCAGCAATACGTGAATGGATCAAGAAAATGTGATATAAACATATATAGTAGAATGTCATCCACACATAAAAATGAGGAATCCTGGCATTTGCAACTTGGATGTACCTAGAAGGCATCGTGCTAAATAAAAGAAGCCAGACGGAGGAAGACAAATACTGTATAATATCACTTATATGTGGAATCTAAAAAATTAGAACTCATAGAAATGGAGAGTATACTGGTGTTTACGGGGTGGGGGAAATGGGGAGATGTTGGTCAAAGGGTACAAACTTTCAGTTATAAGATGAATAAGTTCTGGGAATCTGATGTTCAGCATGGTGACTAGAGTTAATAATACTGTACTTTATACTTGAAATTTGCTAAAAGAGTAGATCTTAAGTATTCTCACCACACACACAAAAGGTAACCATATAAGGTGATGGTTATTTTAATTAACTGCGGTGATCTTTTTACAAATTATACATATATCAAAGCAACACATTGTACCCTTAAATGTATACAATTTTATTTGTCAATTGTGCCTCAATAAAGCTGGGGGGTGGGTAGTATTATCATCAGTAACCTCAATTTTATTTGCCCAGACATTAAAAACCGCTGACTGATTATACTCACAAGATATCACTATATTTTGCCTGTTTCTCCATGTTGGACTGTTGGATGAAGTTTTACACTTTGAACCATGCGTATACGTAGAAATCTGAAAAACAGGAGAAATCTTACTAGTCACAGTAATGGAAAGAGCATTGAAAGGACTTTTGTTCTATAGGGCAAAATATCTTTCTGAGAAGCTATTCTAGATACATACTTTTTTTTTTTTTAAAGATTGGCACCTGAGCTAACAACTGTTGCCAATCTTTTTTGTTTGTTTGTTTCTGCTGTATCCCCCCAAACCCCCCGTACATAGTTGTATATCTTAGTTGTGGGTCTTTCTAGTTGTGGCATGTGGGACACCACCTCAATGTGGCCTGACAAGCAGTGCCACGTCTGCGCCCAGGATCCGAACCCTGGGCCGCCGCAGCGGAGCTTGCGAACTTAACCACTCGGCCACGGGGCCGGCCCCACAAACATACTTTTGAGCATTCCTTTTGTCTGCATTGAGAACTGCAGACAGTTCTAGGCATGTAACAACCCCGTCCAAACCTCTGATCTAAGGGACTTGATCAAACTCTAGCGTGGCTTCTGCTTCTCAAGGCTGTGTCCCTAGCCTGACCCCAGCCTCCCTTCAAATGCTTGCCTGAGAAAGCTCAACATTTACTGTTTGTTCCAGGCAAAACCTGATGATAAACTGATAGGCCCCAGAACTTCCTCTTAGAGCAGTTACTTCAGAAAACTTGCAATTGCAGATCCTTTCTCTGCCTTTAGGGATGTACATTTACCACCCAAACTGTTTCAAGGACCTGAGAGCCATCTCTTTGAAATGTAAACATTCAGGGAGATAACCCTTGCTTTCACTCCCAGTCCGTGTGGAAAGATAAGGACCTGATTTTGGCAGGGACCTCTCTCTGACTTGCACATCTGCCTCTTGTCCTGAAGACAGGAGTTTCTCTCTCCTCTGGCTAAGCACCAATTAACAAACCCAGGTGGCCTAGTCACATGGATCAACCTCCTTTAACATCCTTCAGTCTTTCCCCTAGCAGATCCTAGCCTTTCAAAGATGTCCAGCCTTTGTTTCAGTGAAGCTGAGTTCAGTTCACAGTGGAGCCTCTTCCCGATGCAGTAGTGATTGAATAAACTGTCTTTACTGCTTTGACTAGTGTCTGGGTTTGCCTAACTCTGACAGCATCATCTTTACAGAAAAAATTTAATGTGGATTCTCAGTTGATAAAGCCAGTCTGCTCACATAATCGTTTTTTCTTTCTTTCTTTTTCTTTTTCTTTTTCTTTCTTTCTTTCTCTTTCTTTGTTTCTTTCTCTTTCTTTCTTTCTTTCCTTCTTTCTTTCTTTCCTTCTTTCTTTCCTTCTTTCTTTCCTTCCTTCTTTCCTTCCTTCCTTCCTTCCTTCCCTCCCTCCTTGCCTCCCTCGCCTCCCTCCCTCCGTCCCTCCCTCCTCCCCTCCCTTTCCTCCCTTTCCTTCCTTCCTTTCCTTCCTTCCTTCCCTTCCTTCCTTCATTCCCTCCTTCCTTCCTTCCTTTCCTTCCTTCCTTCCTTTCCTTCCCTCCCTCCTCCCCTCTCTTTCCTTCCTTTTCTTCCTTCCTTCCCTTCCTTCCTTCCTTCCCTCCTTCCTTCCTTTCCTTCCTTCCTTTCCTTCCTTCCTTTCCTTCCTTCCTTCCTTCCCTCTTTCCTTCCTTCCTTTCCTTCCTTCCTTTCCTTCCTTCCTTTCCTTCCTTCCTTTCCTTCCTTCCTTCCTTCCCTCCTTCCTTCCCTCCTTCCTTCCTTCCTTCCTTTCCTTCCTTCCTTCCTTCCTTCCTTCCCTCCTTCCCTTCCTTCCTTCCTTTCCTTCCTTGTTTTTCTTTCTTTCTTCTTTCTTTCTCTCTTTCTTTCTTTTTCTGTCCTTCTTTCTCTCTCTCTTTCTTTCTGTTTCTTTCCTGCTTTCCTTCCTTCCTTCCTTTCTTTTTCTCTTTCTGTCTCTCTTTTTTCCTTCTTTCCTGTCTCTCTTTTTTCTTTTTTGAAATGCCTTGGTGGAGGGGATTGGAATTTGACAGGTGAGGCTCAGGTTAAGAAGAAGAATGACCAAAGTTGTGAAGTAAGAGAGCTCTGAGCATGTTCACAGTTCATTGTTTGTCTAGTTTGGGTGGACTATTTAGTGAAATAGGAACATTTCTTTTCCTAAGTCATTTATTTTCTTTATATCTTTTTAAAAACCTTCAAATGCCTAAACCAATGCAATCTGCTCAAATTAAACTCTTGGAATGGGGAAAACATTGAAATTATATTCCAAAGAACTTTCTGACTAGCTCCCTTCATTAGTGGTCTGTGGTAACATATGTTGTGAGCTGTATCCTGTGAATGATTTATTTGCAATGTCAGAGGAGTTGATGACTGCTCATTCATTGTTTTTTTACTGCTATGATCTTAAACCTAACATTCTTGAAACACAATTCTCCAAATAGCTATGCTATGCAGTAAATATAGAGGGGGAAGAAGTACAGAAGTTTTACTTTCCCACTAATTCAGGGGAGAATGTGATTGATATGTGAAATACACTGAAGCAACCAGGAAAATTTAAGAATAGGAATTAATGGTGACCTGGGGAATAAATGCACAGAACTCAGAATAGAAGAAATTATACTGTGAAATATGAGAGAAAAAGGGAGCAGAATACTTGACAGGTTTGTAAAGATTGGGACAATATGATGATTGATGTCATATGTCAACTTATCTAGGCCATGGTACCTAGATATTTGGTCAAACATAATTCTATAAGTTTCTATGGAGGTTTTTCTAGATGAGATTAATATTTAAATCAGTAGGCTGAGTTAAGCAGATTGCCCTCCATAATTTAAGGGTGGGCCTCATCCAATCAGTTGAAGGCCTTAGAAAAAGACTGGCCTCCCCAGAAGAAGAGAGATTCCACTGTCAGATGGCCTTTGGACTAGAACTGCAACATCAACTCTTCCCTTTCAATCAGTCAATCTCTCTACATATAGAGAACAGAACCAATAGAAGATATTAGAATCAGGATACACATATACCTCCTAATGGTTCTGTTTCTGTGGAGAACCCTGACTAATGAAGTCAAATGTCAAAAAATTAAAAATAAATCACTTTCACATTTTAGTAAAGTTCCTGCTCCACCCAAGGAAAAACATAGTTTATTATTAAAAAGAAAAATACTCAACATGGCTACTTAATTTCTGAAGCAAATAGATTAAAATCCCTGATTTTTTAGGTTCTACTCAACTATAATGCATCGTCAATAACCCTAAAATCTATTCTATCATAGTTATACAAGTAGGCATATTTTCACTTATTCTTTCAGTCAAAGAAGCAATTAAGTATTATTTTTCCAAAGAATTTATTTTTTCCTGAGCTGAGAAGTCTCATTGGTTATTTCCTGGCTTTAGCCTTCTTTCTTTTTGCATTTTAGAATCAAGCCATAGTTAGGAATCAGCCTTGCCCTAATAATCCTGAGGGAGTGAAAATGGGGTGAGCCAACAAACTTCAGAACGGTAGCTGCCTCCCTGAATTATGATCAGTAGTTACTGGAAGAAAAGCGATCACGCCCTAGCAACCTAAAAGTATCTTAGAATCCCCACGGTAATGAGGACTCTTGCCAATGACACTGAGGATCCTTAGAACATTTCTCAGCCCTCCATTTATTTCTTCATTTATGCAACAAAAGTATACTGACTTCCACTTGACAATAAAGTAGAAAGATGTGTAAGACTCACTCTCTACCTTTAAGGCGGTTAGAGTCCAAGAGAGGCGGAGAGATATAGAGACAGATTAGTATAAGAGCATTCGAGGTGTAGTGATGGAAGTACTTATTATATATAGCAAAGGCATATATTAGAGACCAATTTTCTCATCTTTATATAGAAACAAAGAAATGCTGGCCCCAGATTTTATTCTAAGATCACCTCTGATTGGGCATAGGCAATGATTATTCAAAAGGAGTGGTTGCTAAAAAGTTCAAATTATATAAGTTCCTTTTTAAAATTTAAAAGTAGAATTTAAAAAATTCTACTCTAACTGGTGAGCTCCCATACTTATCAGATGGCTTATCCTTACTAAATACACATGCATCCCTTGTCTGAGGGGCCCCAGATTGTAGTTTATTTCATTTTTACAAAGCACATCATTAATTTCCCTCATCCTGTACACCTGTCACTTTGTCAACAACATTTCTAAACTATTTTCAGTTTCCTCGTTAATACACTTTTACAGTTCTCAAGCCAATTATGTGTTTGAGAAGTAGATGGAACAGAGCAGGTGGGCTAAATGGTGTTGCCTCTCCTTCCACATCGCGTTTACCAGCAGTAATGCACATTCTCAAGCTATTCATAAGTGTGGACTGCTGATGGCTCACAGCTGCCTACCACTGCCTTGGAGAATTGCCCTCGGATGACAGCAGCCACCTCTAGGGGAGATTACCAACTCCCCCCTCTCCTCCCCAGCCTACAGCCAGTGACTGACTGACTGGTTGATAGCAGTGTGTTACGTATGGTATGGTAGACCAAATCCTTCCCTCAAGGGAGGAATGACTCTGTGGGGCAATTTATGCTCCAGCACACCCCCATACCCAGGGATCCAGAAAGTCTATTCTGCACCTGAGCTCACATCCTGTTCACCTCTTTCCACTTCCTTCTTCTGCCTCACACTCTCTCTTAGCGAGAGAGTCTCTTAGAGACTCCTCCTGAAGAGCACTCCCTCAGTAAATCTTGTGCATACAAATCCCTTTCTTAGGCTCCATTCCTAGGAAACCGAACCTAATCCGGTTAATCTCATAATTGATGGTTATATTTATTTTTTGTCTTATAGAGAAGCAGGCTGAGGGGGAAGAGCAGCTCATGACTGTTTGCAGCCTGGGAAGGAAGTGATTAAGCAGTGGGCCTGTTATCCGTATTCTCCTTTACTGGTGGACACCCAAGAGAAAAGGAAGGTAGGCAGGACAAATCCCCTGATAAACACAAGGAGGTGCACTAACAGGCCTGAAGGTAAAACTGGGGCGGTATGAAGATGCCCTAATGCAGGAAACCAAGGCAGGGGGAGGCTGCACATTGGAAAGTGTGCCTGGAGAGATTATTCGGCGGTTATCTCCTTAACCCGAGTATATAACTGGGTTGATATTACATGAATGAGGCGTGGTGCCATTAACCTTTGCCCAGTTTTAATTGACCACGCCTCATGAGAACTTTAGGAATTATCTTAGTCCCTTTTCTCTAATAAACATTAACCAACTCAGAATTCTGGGAAGCATGAAGAGGTAACTACTCTGATAAAGAAAACAACTGAGGTGGGAATTTTCATTCCTATTAGCTCCCTTAACAACCCTGGCTGGCCCCGGTATGTAAGGTAGATGGTTCCTGGAGGTCAATACTAGACTGTGGAAGATTTAAAAAAACTCTAGTTTCTCTGATAGCTTTAGCAATATCCGAGACAGTAACGACTATGCAGAAAGTTTAAAGGAGATTAGCATGCCAGTTTAGGTCTTGGTAATGATTTGTTTTCAATCTCAATTTCCAAGTCTGGCCAAGCACAGAGCGTCCTCATGGAATGAAACTCAGTGTGCGTTTACTGTTTTGGCTCATAAATGTTTGAATTTGCTGACATATTGTCATAATCTAATGAGATGAGATTAGACTTGATAACTATTAAGAGCAAGTCAGAGCACCATACTCCTGACGTTATGGGAACTGTCATCTTAGAGAATGTTCAGGGAGTCCTAACAGACCTCATATAATCATACAATCACCCTTATGATAAATACATGGTGTCTGACAGCCACAGCTAAAATTCAAGGCCAAACCTAATCTGGGAATTACGTGGGCTGTAGCAAATACCAGCATTCCTCAAACTGAAAAACAAATTATCTGGAGACCTTGTCAACAAGCCAGAACATCAGAGGGAAGCAGGGCTGGCTACTCATATTTGGGCAAAACGTATATTCCTTGTCTAGAAATTTTGAACCTATTTGCAAATCACCATAAAGAAATCTGAATTTCAATGAGTTTCTAGCAGAAACAATTGTTAAAAAATTCACAAAAGGCAGTGGCCCAGGTAGTCTCATTCCTTCCTTATGAACCAACAGCTCAGAGGACGTTAGAACTATCTCCAACCACAGTACATGCCTAATTGGAGCTTTTGGCAAAAATCAAATACATTACTCAATGGACACCTCTCAAGTTTTGAACTCAAAAACCCCCATTTGAAAAACAATTTTCTTGTTTCGCAGTCTTAGTCAAACTGCCCTCACCATGACAAGGCATCAACTCATTTGAGGCCAGTAATATGGATCACGCCTTGAGTGATGCCAGGGAGACAGTCCAATGGTAAAGAAGCAGCCCAGCAGACTCTCTCATAAAGTGGAAGTCATGCACTCAAGAGCATGCCCAAGGGGGATGCCTGGGATGTCCAGCACACATAGGAGCAAGTTGATTTACTGCCGATAGGGACAATGATACAGGCCTCTGAGGACCTCCCTAATCCCATCACTGTCTGAACCTTATGATTTCTCTCCCAGCTGGGGCAAGGCCTGCTTCTCTGGCCTTGTTCACTGGTTAGTTTCTGGATTGAGGGCCATGTTGCTGCGTGGAAATCAGCAGCACCCTAAGAGAGTGAGCCTTAAGGGAAGAAGGCAGCACAAATCCGCACAAGGGGCAGAGCTGCGGGTTGTCTATTTGACACAAAGTGGAAGAAGGCTCCTACCCTCAGGTAGTCTTCTGGATGCTTACAGACTCTGCAGCTGCAGCCAGGGCCCTTGCCGTGTGGTCAGGCAAATGAGACCTAGATAACTGAACATAAAGAACATCCTGTATGAGGAGCTCAGTTTTGGAATTCCCTGCAGGAATTTAAAGGAAAAGTTAAAGTGAGTCATGTAGGTGCCCATCAAAAAACCCCAGTTTCTGGCTCAGAAGGAGATGGGAAGACTAAGGAAGTTGCCTTAGTCATATCCCCAGCTAGAAGTTACTTTGGACTCTGAAATGAATAGGCATAAAGAAACTCAGGTCATGCATTGATGGGCTTACAGATGACACATTCCCTTTGTACCTGCTGCCTAACGTGACAGGAAACTATGCCTGCGGCTACAGGAAAGAAATCGCTTGAAATGGCTTGGGTAAGACTGCTTGGGGTCAAGGGCCTGTGCATAGCTGGCAAATGGATTGCCTTTTTATCATTCCCGGTGGTCCCAGGGGCCTACTAGTGGGTGTTAACTCAAACTGAAACTGTATGATAATGAGTTTGCTGATTCTATAACAGAAGCAACCTTGGAAAATACAATTCAAAGTCTAGAAGAGCAAATTATCCATCAATTTGGCTCAGTTGGATATATTTCTTCTGATTACGATACACGTTTTTCTCCTACCGATATGCAGAAGTGAACAAAGAAGACTAAAATTGCATGGTGCTGCTGCATTCCTTTTCACTCCTCGAGCAGTGGTTTCATGGAAAAGTTGGAATGGAATGTGAAACACTTGTTTCTCAAAAGCTGTTGACAAAAAGATTTTCAGGGTGGATTAGTTATTCAGATGATTGAATATGAGACAAAGTAAAGTGGGGCCTCTGCTGGAACTATTTCTAAGATCTAGAGATGGGAATGATGGGTGGGGGAAAACGTAGTTACAGGACTTTATAAATTTCCCATATCACTAAATTTTTCTATTTTGCTGATCTGATGATACCAGGCCTGGGTTTAAATTTACCTGTGCCAAAGAAAGGTGACACAAATGAACAAGACACAAAATCTATGCTATTAATTTTGACAGTGTGTATTCCCAAAGGTCATAACTTCACCCATGCGGTCAGATTTGGGCTAACTGTAAATACGTTTCCATTTCAAATCAGCAGGACTAGTCTTATGTTTCTTTACCTTTCAAGGGATGTTGGGAATGGATGTCAAGGAGTTGGTACATAGGTCATTCCCATCTTCAGTCCTCCTCACAAGAAAACCAACCAGCTACTATCCATAGACAAGACAACACTGAGAAAATTCCAGAACCCCAGGATAAGGCTGAAGCACCTCCCTTGACCCCAGAGACCCAGAAGGACAGCGTTAGAAGGCAAAGAGGAACAGCTACACTGACCACATCTCCCCTCCGCCAGGCTGGCTGGCATCGTGCCACATGGAGAGGGCCCTCCTGATCCTACAGTTTCTCCAGTGGGAAAAAGAAAGCCCAAGGTGGATACATAGCTCCTCTAGTGTTGTGGGATGCTTCCCAGGAGGCCTATGTGGGTCTTGCCTCACAGAAATCACTGGGGAATTTGTGGGACTTGATCACCGGAAGTCAGATAGAGACAGAGAAGGGGGCAAGGCTTACAGCAACCAGTGCTTAGACCCTAGTGGACTGCATCCTTCCTTGCAGCCATGCCTGTGCAGAGATCCCAGTCAGTGACCTGCCCATCTGCAGAGCTGAGCCAGTGGCCTCATCTGCCCCCACATCTGGAGCTTGGTGGGCAGTTCTGCCTAATTCAGGTCTCCAGCCAATGAGCTATATGAGAAATGGAGCCCATTCTATGGCCCTGCCAAAGAGGAGGCAAATTTGCAGCTCTGCCTAACTGCTGAGCATAGCCTCTAGTCCCACCCAACTAGGAAGCTTGACCAGAGAATCTGGGCAGCTGCAGAGCCCCTCCTACAGCTGTGTTTGGGCAGGGAGACAGGCCAGCAGTACTGCCCAATGGGTAAGTATAGCCTCTGGCCCTGAGTAGCAAGGGAGCCTGAACAGTGATCTATATATCTACATTATATACGGAACTCATACGACTCAAGAGCAAAAAAACAAATAATCAGATTTAAAAAGTGGGCAAAGGACCTGAATAGATATTTTTCCAAAGAAGACATACAAATAGACAATATGTACACAAAAAGATGCTCAACACCACTAATCATCAGGGAAATGCAAATCAAAACCACAATAAGATATCACCTCACACCTTTCGGCATGGCTGTTACCAAAAAGACAAGAGATAACAACTGTTGGTGAGGATGTGGAGAAAAGAGAACCCTGGTGCATTGTTGGTGGGAATGTAAACTGGTAGAGCCATTATGGAAAACAGTATGGAGATTCTTCAAAAAATTAAAAATAGAATTAGTGTATGATCCAGCAATCCCACTTCTGAGTAAATATCTAAAAGATGTGAAATCATTATCTTGAAGAGATATCTGCAACCCATGTTCATTGGAGCATTGCTTGCAATAGCCAAGACACGGAAGAAACCTAAGTGTCCACCAATGGATGAATGGATAAAGAAGATTTGATACATATACACAAGGGAATATTATTCAGCCATAAAAAGAAGGAAATCCTGCCATTTATGACAACGTGGATGAAACCTGAGGGCACATGCTAAGTGAAATATGTCAAGAAAGATAAACCGTATGATCTCACTTATATGTGGTATCTAAAAGAAACAAACTCATAGAAACAGAGAGCAGATTGATGGTTGCCATGGGTGAAAGGTGAGTGGGAAAATGGGTGAAGGTGGTCAAAGGGTACAAAATTCCAGTTACAAGATGAATAAGCTCTGGAGATATAGAGTGTAGCATGGTAACTATAGTTAATAATACTTGAAATTTGAAAGTTTCTAAGAAAGTAGATCTTAAAAATTCTCACACATAAAAAATTGTAACTAGGTGAGGGGATGGATGTGTTAACTAACCTTGTGGTAATTATTTTGCAGTATATACATATATCAAATCACTACATTGTACACATTTAACTTACAGAAAGTTATATGTCAATTATAGCTCAATAAAGCTGGGGAAAAAATTTAAAAAAATTAAATACTCTGATGTCTTCCAGCAGGTGGGACCCAGGAGGATCTATTAGCAGAGCTGCTATTCTTAACAGCCATTTGGGTAAATGATACATCTGCTCAGTCAAAAAATTCAACCATGGAGGAAAGTGTGTGTTTCAAAAAGGTAATAATTGGAATCAGTGAGAGATCGTAGAAGAAGGAAAGGGCACTTGCAAACGGGTCCCAATAGCAGGGAGCAGTGCATTCATGGGATTTCCATTAGAGCATTTCAGAGCAAGAGGATAACACTCCTAGCTGTCTTTCTCAGAGCTAGCACTGGTGTTGGGGGCATTTAATTCACAGATCCCTGTTATTAACAAAGTAAAACTTTCCTGGGAGCCACTCAACAGAATCCCTCATGGCTAGTGGCACAAGTACACATCATGGTTATTACTAAGTACAAGGGAGTAGAGGGAACTCAACTGCCTTTTTAGTTGGGCGTGTTGAGGAAAAAGGGAGTTGAAAACAGCTGTGGGTTTACCCCATTATCGGCATCTTCCACTGGGCCTGCGGAGGGGTGGTGATCAGATTTATATTTTTGAAGGGTCATTGTATCTGTACAGTAGAAGATGCACAAGTAGAGGCCAGACTCTGGAGCCAGGGAAATCAGTTAGTAGGCTGTAGTGAGAGGAGAGGAGAAGGAAGCTGAAACTAAACCTGTGGTGGTAGACACTGAGGAGGAGGAAATATATGAGTGATAAAATGGAGGTGGATTTGTCAGAACTTGGCCACTTGATAGGAGGGATTAGGAAGAGGGAGAAATGACTCCCAGGCTCTGACCAGGGTGTGTATTGATGCTAACAGAAGAGAAGAATTTCAAGGATGGAGAAGATTCGTTTGGTTATTTGTACCCATCTAATTCCACTTATTTTTCATCCCCTGATTTTTAAAACCTTTTTTCACTTTTGGACCATACTGTCCTAAACTAAAATAAAATGGGTCTGAAATGTTATGACAAATAAGACATTTATTATAATCCCAAATCCTATAACAGTAGTGTCATGGAAATCTACATGTAGATCTTGGAATTACAAGGTTTGTAGTTACTGTTTTGAGCCCCCAACTTGCTACATCCTGGAAGAACCCCTTAAGGGCCAAGTGAGATAATTGTAAGAATATCCTTTGTAAACTGTAAAATGTCATGCACATGTACACTATTACAGGAAATCATTTTGGACACATTGATATCTAATGGGGGGAACACAATCTCTGATTCTTATTTTTACGAAAGTGGAAGCCAATTGTAACCCTACTTCATTCAATAGGAAACATTATGCACAAAGCACCTCTAATTCTCTAGCCCTTCCTCATACCTTCCTACAAGAAAAGGAGTGATCTATCTACCTGGTGAATTTGTGAGACAGAACTGAACTTCTGGGTTTGCTCACACTTTAGACATGCCTGGCTGCAGACAGGCTCGCTCTTGTCTGCCCCCCTACTCCTGGTGGTGGAGCAGGCCTGGCTTCTTTGGGGGAGGCTGGCTATGTGGGAGGGTCAGTTTAAATCTAGCGTGAAGTATTAAGAAACTCACTGTGGCTGCATATTTAAGCCGAATGCTCCAGTTCAGCCTTTGATTGTAATATGTTGATATTTTGATCTTCATCAGTCTAGCTATGAGTCACTCTCTAATCGCCCAAATCAAAAGGGAAAGGCAGAGGGTTATCTCCTGGAAGCACCAGATCCCAATACTATCCATTAAAATCGTCTCCAGTAGAGATTCTCCAAACCTTATCCAACAACTTGCTTCAAATACAACCATGTTTCTTCTTACTAACATTGCCCTCCTTTCCAAAAGCTTCTAATAATAGTATCCATTCAGTACTAAACATAGATGATCCTGTTGTTACAGATGGGAGTGAAAAATGTCTGAGGAAGTAATTAACATTCCAATTATATCTGATGGAGTGAGGTTAAACACAGGAGAAATGACGCTTCAGGGTATCGTTAGCTTCAAGATGTTAGGCATGTCTTTATAGGGTCTCAGTAAAAGGATCATTTCTAAGCTCCAAAATACATGAATTTTACAGTAATACATCGTAACCACGTCAAGTCATGTCCATCTGTTGAGAGGTTCACGCCATGGTGGAGACTCACAGGATGCTTCTGTCCTGAGAAGTTTTTGCTCCATAAGAGAACAAAATTTATGGACGTGAGGAATTCCTTCTCTCTGCTGCCGCTTTCCATTTAGAGAGTCTCACTTTTCTCTAGGTCCTATGCCAATCTCACTCAGAGAATACAGTCTATTTTCACAGGGCACACAATTTCAAAATTCTAGACTGAGGCAAATGTTTGGCTCTCTCTCAAAGTCTTCATGGCTTATGGTTCCTAGAGCTGCTTTCATCTCTCTTTAGTTGTTTGTTGTCTCTCTCTGGTTCAGAGTCCTTGACTGGACTTTCATTTCCTGTCTCCTCCTCTGCTGGGCTGTGGGAGGTGCATTACTGTGCCTAGGTGTCTGTTCTTCCAGGCTACTGGCGCTTGGTACTTCTTAACAGCAGTTTCTATGCCATATTCGTTTCTCTATTTCTATGCCTACCTGACTGTCAAGTGCTTAATAGAGTGAGTTGAGTGAGTCATGATGTGATCAGATTCACAACTCTGCTGAGTAAGAAATATCCATCAAAATCCAGGCCATGAAAGAATAAAGAATAGGGATCATTATCAGGAAAGTCTGGCCCCTAATTTTTTTCACGTTTTGCATTCTCAAATATACAGAAAAATGGAAAGGATTTAAAATTCTTCAGCAATATACCGACTACCTGGATCCTACCATTAACTTTTTAAGATTTAATTTTTGGTCGTTTTATTGAGATATAACTCAGCTAACATAAAATTCGCCATTTGAAAGTACACAATTAAGTGGCTTTTAGTATGTTCGCAAGGTGGTGCAATCATCACCATTATCTAATCCCAGAACGTTTTCATCACCCCAAAAAGGAAATCCCATATCCATTAACAGTCATTCGTCTGCTCCTGGCAACATGAATCTATTTTCTGTCTTTATGGATTTGCCTATTCTGGACATTTTATAGAAATGGAATCATACAATATGTGGCCTTTTATATCTAGCTTCTTTCACTTAGCATTATGCTGTTTTCAAGGTTCATCCATGTTGTAGCATGTATCAGTACTTCATTCTTTTTTATGGCTGAGTAATATTCCACTGTATGGATATACCACATTTTGTTTATCAGTTGATGGACATCAGTTGATGGACATTTGTGTTGTGTCTCAGTTCATTCAGGCTGCTATACAAAAATACCATAAACTGGATTAAGCAACATTTGTTTCTCACAGTTCTGGAGGCAAGTTTAAGATCAAAGCATGGCAGATTGGGTGTTTGGTGAGAACCTGCTTGCTAGTTTACAGAGAGCTGGCTTCTCTCTGTGTCCTTACATGGCGGGAGGAGGGAGAGCTCTGAGATTTCTTTCATAAAGGCACTAATCCAATTTATGAGGGCTCCACTCTCATGACCTAATCACTTCCCAAAAGCCCTATCTCCTAATACCATCACATCGTGGGATAGGATTTCAACACACAAATTTTAGGGGGCCACAAACATTCAGTTTATGGCAGTTTGTTTCCACTTTTTGGCTATATGAATAATGTTGCCATCAACATTTGTTACTGTCAACCTCTTACTATAGTTGTGTTATCACATATCTATCCATCCAATAATCTATTTATTTTACTGATATATTTCAAGGTAAATAACGATATGAGTACACTTCTAGCTAAAAAACGTTGCATATCATTAACTAGATGGCAATATTTGTTTAGAGTTTTTTCTTTTTATATAAAATTTGCATGCAATGAAATGTATAAATCTCATTTGTACATTAGATGAGTTTTGAAAAATGTATGCACCTGAGTAATCCAAACTCCCATCATATATGGAGCATATATGAGTTCCCTCCCATCATATATGGAGCATGTATGAGTTCCCTCCCATCATATATGGAGCATGTATGAGTTCCCTCATGCCACCTCCCAGGCAATGTGCCCAACCCTCAGAGACAACTGCTGTTTTGATGTTTTCCACTGTAGATATTATTAAATAATATTACCTGGGTTTTAAAAAATGAGCTTCTGTCTCCTTTTTTGATGTGTTTATCGATTTGATTGAACTTACTCCTTACTTCATATTTCATATTTTATATTTAGCCCACTTTGGTTGTTCTTTCCCCATTCCTGTCTTTTTTCCCCTTTTTCCCTCAACTTATTTAAATGTTTTATATTCTCATTTTATTCTATAAATGTTAATTTTTTGTACCATGTAATTAACTGTGTATTGTTTCTAACAATCAACGTGGAAGTTTAATTAGTAACTATATCCTTTGATTGAACAATACAGGAAAATTGCTCCATTTAAAAATCTCTCTTCTCCCTTTCTAACCTTCTCTATATCTTTATTGTTATCATATGGAAGTTTCTGTTTAGCTAATCAATACATGTTCACAATAAGTTTTAGTAGCTTCTTTGGTTATCATTGCTTCTTGAATCCCACATCTTTTAGGAATAATCTTTTTCTCGCTAGTATACATCCTCAGGAAATTCTTACAGTAAGAGTTTTGGTGGTAAATATTCTGGGTTCTTCCATGTATAAAATATTTTTATTTCAACTTCTTAATTTGGCTAGGATTGGAATTCTAGGGCCAAAGTTACTTTCTCTTGATATTTTGAAGACATTTTTTTCATTATCTTATTGCCTCCAGTGTTACTTATTGTAAGACTGGTGTCAATTGATTCTTACTCATTTGTAGATAATTTTTGTTGCTGTCGTGTGAAAGCTTTTAGGATTTTCCCCATCGTGTTTAGTGTTCTAAATATTACACTATAGGTAGTATAGTTTAATTCTTTTTCTTGATTGACTTTCGGTTGGTCTTTTAATTTCAAGACTCATGTCTTTCTCAGTTTAGAGTAACTATCCTCTAACATTTCTTTAAAAATCATCTTTCTTCCTTTTGGTCTATTCTTATTCTGGGGAACTATTATGAAATGGCTATATAAAGTCTGGATCTGTCTCCAAAGTCTTTTAAGCTTTCTTTCATCCCTTGCCTCTCTTTGTTTCTTCACATGCCTTTGGCAGGCCGTCTTTGGCCCACTCTTCTAGCTTGCGACATCAAGTTTCAGCTGTGTGTGGTCTACTTTTCCGACTTTCTCTTGAGGTTTTCATTTCAACAACCAAATTTTTAATTTCCATCATCATAATTTGATATTTTTATGACTGTAATAGCTTTTTTCATCTCTCCTGATGATACTGATTATGCTTTTAATTTTTTAAAAAACCCCCTCTATTTAGCTTGTTCCATTAACTCTATTTCTCCATTGTAGAGTCTTCCATTAATTAAGCTTCTCTCTCGCGCTCTTACGTGTTGGCTTCCTCAAATATCTCTTTATTCCAGATTATTCACTCTTCTTTTTGGTGGAGATTTTATTTTTGATTATCTGGTTGTAAATGTCTGTGCAGCCTGCCAGGACGCGGTTCCACTGAAAGTGTGGGGAAAGCATGGCATGCTGACAGGTTGGCACGTCAGTGTCTTTTTCTTCTGAGTGTGGGTGCCCATCCTTCCTCCTAGGCACCGCAGTCATATGCACATTGTCCATTGTCCATTTTCTCTAACCGGATCTCTCTCACTCCTTCCTATTGTAAGCAACCACTCCCTTCGCATGACTAATCAGCAGCTCGGCTGCTCCTACTGGCCACCGTGTTTATTTCCTCTGGTACCCATCATTCTCCAGGTATGGAGTTTCTTGCTACCAAATTCCATATTTTTAATAGTTTAATTAAGCATAGATTTTGGGTTGTGGCTTTTAATTAATCTAATCAGTATAATTTTTGTCTTTTAGAGATTTCTCCCAATTCCAGTTCCCTTAGAGAGAGTGCACCTTTTTCTTTTCAAGTGCAGCGATGGCTTCACTTGCTTACTTACGCACATGCTGTATACACGTGTGTGTCTATATGTTTCCCATTGCAGCAGTAACAAATGACCACAAACTTGGTTGCTTAAAACAGTAGAAATTTATTCTCTCACAGCTCTAGAGGTCAGAAGCCTAAAGTCGACACCAGTGGGCCAATGTTAAGGTGTCAGACTGGCTCCCTCTGGAGGTTCTAGGGGGCAGTCTGCCCCTTGCCTCTTCCAGCTTCTGTTGGCTCCCAGCAATTCTTGGCTTGTGGCTGCATCGCTCCAATCTCTGCTTCCATGGTTACATTGTCTCCACATCTTCTGTCTGTGTAAAATCTTCTTTTGCCTCCCTATTATAAGAATACAGGTGGTTGCATTTGGCACTCACCGGATAGTCCAGGATAATCTCCCCATCTCCGGATCTTTAACTTAACCACATGGCCAAAGATCCTTTTTCCAAATAAGGTAATATTTACAGGTTTTAGGAATTAGTACTGTCGGTGTCGCAATCCAATGTACACATCAGGATAGATGCAGAGAGGGCTGATGGCCACTCTGAGTTTATTATAACCAGCGTTTCAATATATACCTAGCTTACATCTGTTAAACATACACAGGTGTTCTGGATGAAGTAATTAGCGAATGCCAAGAATTCTTAGTGATTTCTCAAGGAGCCCTCCCTTGGCCTCTGTTTTGATATTATCATGTTGTTGCTGTGCTCCTATATTTTTATCTCAGAGCAGGCAAGGTCTCTTAGGCAACGGTCCCTCTTGCTCCCGATATCGATATTGTTTCTCCATCTGTGCCCCCGGGCGGCCGCCGCCTGGCTTAGGTTGCCCCCCCAGGGGGTCTTACCCGTCATTGGCTAACCGGCCTTCTCACCTCCGGGTCACAGTTTGTTGGCAAGCTTTTTCCAGTGATTATTAACCCTTCCTGTGTCAGGGGCGGCTACAAGTACCTGATGTCTTTGGGGGCCATTTTTAGACTATCACTGTATACACATGCCCCCCACCCCATGGAGATAAATATTATACTTGAAAACTATAACAAAATTGGTAAATCCAGACCATGTTCCTTTTTAATTACCTTATAAACAATGCATATTGTAAAGTTCAGACTTCCAAGACTCGCTAGCAGCAGCTTAGGCTAATTAATACACAATAAATTATGATGGAGAATAGAAAGTAGCTCATTCTTTTGGCAAGGGGACAAAAGATAAGGGAAAAAACAATTTATTTTGAAAAGGGCAGGGGCCTAAAGCATACATGAAAACTATGCTGCTTAGCATAGATCTTTGGCAAAGTCTTGAAATAATTTTTTTAACAGATGGTTTGTTTTGCATTTAGAAATGAAGTGGTTATCAACAAGTTTGAACATATTATATAAATATACGTGTATACACACACACACACACACATATATTTTTCAATAGTCTTTTTAGATAACTGGTTGGTCTGCAAGCTCAGTTGAAATCAAGTGAAGAACAAGTGGCTGGTGAAGTTTAGGCCATCAGTGTTTATTTTTCATAATAGAGAAAGAGGTTGAGAGAGTGTTTTGTTTTCTTTTGGTACACACTCAAGATCGTCAAGAATGAAGAATGTCCTGTTCTTTGCTGCAGTCACAGTACTTAGCACAGGTTCTGTCAGCTCAACAAGCATTTGTTGGAGGAATGAATCAAGTGAATGCACAAAGATCCAAGGAGATTCATGGGGAGCTCCTTTTGGGCAGGAACCACATCTCCTTTATCTCACTATTTCCAGTTTCTACCACAGTAGATTCTAAAATGGTGATTGTAGATTTGAATTAAATGTAATTCAGTTATTTTTTGTCATGGGACATCAGGCCGTTTACAAGACAAATGCTCTCCTGGCGGCTTCCAAGTTGAATCCAAGTAATTAACTCTTTACCGCCCACATGTCTATCTTTTGTCTTCCCCACACAGGGACCACACTGATAACACATGGAAAACAGTATATCTGTAGTGTCTAGTCATTGTGTTTTTATGTACATGTTCTTATTGGATTATTATAACAACCACATGAGACAGGAATCCCAACTCCCATCTTTCAGTTGAGTAAACTGGGGCTCAGAGGGAACTGGAAAGCAGCATATTCTTGTATGGTCAAATCTTATTTTTTAAATGTTATTTACTTTTTTCTCATTACCCTCAGCTGCAATTGCATTATATTTTGAACTCCAGCAGTGTCTTGACTTTGAAGAGCTCAAGAATCCTGGGGGTCCATAAGCAGTGTGATGCCCTCGGGTTCTTGACCATTGCTAGGTAACTTGGATTTACTCTTTCCCCTCTCTCTCTGGTGTTCTGAACTTCAGTGAGAATATGCATAGCTTTTGATTTATTTACTATCCCTAGCATTCAGTGGAACCTTTCCTTATCGTCCTTCACATGCAGGAAATATCTTCTCTATTTCTTTTATTATTTCTTCCTGTAATCATTTCTTTCTGTCAAGTCATCATTTTAAAAACTCCCTTTAGTCTGTTTTCGGATCTCCAGTATTGATTCTCCATTTCTCTCATGTTTCCCTCAGATTTTCCATCTCTCTTTTTTTTCTTCTTTCCAGAGATTTCCTAGGTTTTATTTTTTAGTTCTTTCCTTGATTCTTTGTTTTGTTTTGTTGGTCAAATACACTTTTAATTTCCATGAGTCTTTCAGGATAACTGGTTTTTCTTTTATCAGAGTCTCTTACGCTTGTTTTATGTAAATAATATCTCAGATCTTCCTGCAGATACTAACTGGAATTTTGTCTGTTTTCAAGTTTCTTTTTGTTTCCCAAATCATTTCTCTTTCTTCTCAACTAAATGATTAGAGTTTTAACGTTGTTTTTAACTTGATCTTTCTTTCATGTTCCAAACTTCCTCAAATAGCTGGAAGTGATTCATGACTCCTGGCTGTTCTGGGAATATAATTGGGGGTTATTAACTGGTAGTTTTCACGTTGTGGAAACAAGAGCAGGCCAATCATGTTTCAGGAACCCCAGTGCCCACATGTAGAGGTCTTTGCTCTGGAGAAACTTATGTCCAAATATAAATACTCTGCCTTAGGTTATCTCAGCTAATTCATTTAATTTCCTTGTTGAAGGATCTTTTGATTGTTTTTAGGTGGCATTTAAATAACTGGCTGCCTATGTGTCTGCGTGTGGTTGATAAAATTAGAGAATGTAGTAGGAGGTCTCTTGGCCGGGATTTAGGGTTGCAGTTAGACAACGCCTAGATCTGTATTGCGAGCCTCTCCAGAGTTCTGCCCCAGGATTCGTTGCATTTCTCTCTTCTGGAGCCATCTCTGTCCTATGCCACCTTTTCTCCATACTTCTCCTTCATCTGCTCCTACATTCATTTTCATCTTTTATAATTTTGTTAAAACCTCCTGGCTTTTAACATGTGCTCACCTTTTCTCTTTTTATTGGTTGCATATTTATAATATTTTAAGCTATTTTATGATCATGTCAATGGGACTTTCATGAGGTAGAAGAGATAAGTATGTATAGCAAGGCTTTCATCTTGATGTAGAAGTCCATAATTAAATTTCCCTGATTCCACAATATTTGGAAAATATCAATACAACAGTACATGAATACTATATAAATCTATCATGATTTCAAAAGATAGATAAAATATCAGTTTTGAGACATTCTGCTTAATGTAAAATGTTTTTAAATGCATTAATTTATCACCAAGATATAAACATTTTACTACATATTTGTATATCAATATAAAGAACGATTTTCCTATCCTGTTTGACATTGCGAATATGCAAATTAGTTCCCCTGCCCCACTGTGTCATCAGAGGTTCACCTCTTTTTATGTATCTTCTTTCCTATGCTTAGCCGTTATGCAGGAAATTGCCTTCATGTGATGGTTGCCTCTAAGTACACTTCGAGGGACGATAACCCACACCAGAAAAGCTTGCAGACCAGAATAAAATGCTGGCATTACATGGTTTGTGAAGTCAAATTTAAAACACACAGTGAGAAGCAAGGGGAAAGAATTGTTTCAAGTTAAGGTACTTAAGCTGGAAAAGTCCAAAAGAGCAGCTACACAAAAGAAAAAGTCAGTTATTTTCAGACCGTTCAATGTGACAGAAAATAATCCTAGGTACCATAATAGAGTCTTAGGATAGTTCTGGGTCAAGCCAATCACTAATGTTTATAATCATAAATTGAAATGAGAATGTATAATTGTGTTCTATAGGTTGAGAAGAAGGCAAAAGAAGTTTGTAGTTCATTTTAGAAAGGTTTCCATTCAAAATGCTTAACGTTTTTTAAATGTAGGTGACTAAAATTTTGACTTTTTTTCATAAGAGTACTGGCTTGAATTTTTTTCCAACTTTGCTACTTACTGTGTAACATTTTAAATCTTATCTCTGAGCTCTCATTTTCTCAAATATCTAATAGTAAGGTAATTGCACATATCTGATATAGTTTTCATGACAGTCCAATGAAATGATTCATGTAAGATGTTAGCACAATATTATTAGCTATTATCAATATTATTACAACAGTTTTTCTTGAGTTCTGTAAATTCTTTATAAGTAATTTTAATGATTACAAAATATTTTATGTGACCTAATTTAAACTATCAAGTCAATCTCAATCAAACACTGGCAGAGTTTTTTGTATGTTTGTTTGTGTTTTGCAGAAATTGGCAAGCTGAATCTAAAATTTCTAAGGAAATTCAAAGGCTTCGGAATAGCCAAGGCAATCCTGAAGAAGAAAAACTAGAGGTGGGGCTGGCCCTGTGGTGTAGTGGTTGAGTTTGAGCCCTCTGATTTGGCAGCCCAGGATTCATAGGTTTGGATCCTGGGTGCAGACCTACACACTGCTCATCAAGCCATGCTGTGGTGGCATCCCACATGCAAAAATAGAGGATGATTGGCATAGATGTTAGCTCAGGGACAATCTTCCTCACCAAAAAAAAAAAAAAAAGCTGAAGGTGGTACTAGATATCAAAATCTGTTAAAACTATAATTAATTATATCTTAGTCTATATAATTAATTACATACTTAATGTATGATATGATGTAATTATATCACATAATTATAGTAATAAAGGCACTGTGACCTTGGCTCAAACATAAATGACCAATGGCACAGAATAGACTCACCGGATTTATGAAAAAGGTAGTGTTACAGTGCAGTGAGAAATGATGAGTCGATTGAACATTCACATAGAAAAAACTATATATCAGCTTCTTTCAAACAAAAATAAATTTAAGAATTATTAGATATCTTAATGTGAGAGATAGAACAATAAGGCTTTTAGAGGTAAATATAGGAGAACATCTCTGTGACTTTGGAATAGATAAAACTGTCTCTATAAAGACACATAAAGAGCTAAGCATAAAGGGAGACATTAAAATATTTGATTATATTAAGATTCAAAAGAAACCACTAAAAGAGTGACAATGCAATATGTGGACTGACAAATTGACCACAATTCTATCTGCTATTAATCATCAGTGCCATATGTGTGAATGTGACATTTTTTTGAGTTTGATAGGTAGAGTAGACCGACTCCAGGCAAACGTTGTGCAGATACACTGAGGGACAGAAAGTTCTCAGGGATGGGAGACCTGGATGAGCTTGGGGGATAAGGTCATAGGGAGAATAAATGTGATTCCTGCCTGTCCCAAGCGATGTGAGAGGGCAGCATTCATTCTTTCATTCATTCACTCCCATAACAAGTACTTACCAAGTGCCAGCTATGTTCCAGGCAGAGTTCTAGACACTGAGGACATAGAACTGAACAAGGCAATCAAAGTTCTTCCCTTCATGGCTCGTTTATGGGACAGGCACGGAGGTGGCAGGAGAGGCATAAATGAAAAATACAGGGAGCTCCTGTAGATGGAGGGGTCAGGGATGGCCTCTCCAGGTGGATAGGAACTTCAGCTGTCATCTGAATGGAGAGAACGAGCCAGTCCTCAGAGCTCTGGAGGAAGAGCATTTCTGGCAAAGGGATCAGCCTAGGCAGATGCCCAAAGGTGGAAAAGAGCCTAGCAGTTCAAAAACCAGAGGGAAGACCCGCGTGGTTGATCTATTGTGACAAGATGAGCGGGATTAGATGATGTCAAAGAAGTAACTAGCAGCCTGCTCATGGAGCTTCTTGCAGATCAGAGGAAAAAGTTTGTGTTTATTGTAAAGGCAACAAGGAGGCGTTAGAGTGGAACACTACTGCACCCTCTTCACGTTCCCATAGAAGGGAGGGAGTTTCCACTTCATTCCCCTGGAGGGAAGAGGATTAGAGTAAAAGTTCCAGTTCCTCTGATTCTAATTTATCTAATTGATGAATTCTGGAGAAGAAATTGAGAAAACAATAGTGGTTTTCAATATTCTGGTAGACCATGGCATATTTGGGTACTAAGACATCAGTATTCTTTTGGTGAAACAACATTATTGAGATTAAAAAGCCATGAATCATCAACATCTTTATATACACTCAAACTCATATAGCGCACTAAAACGTTTAAGCAGATGTACAGCCATGCACCTCATAATGACGTTTTGGCCAACGACAGACAGCATATATGACAGTGCTCCCATAAGATTAGTACCATATAGTGGGCGATACCATCTAGGTTTATGTAAGTACACACTGATTTTTGCACAATGATGAAGTTGTCTAATGACGTATTTCGCAGAACCTATCCCCATTGTTAAGTGACACATGATTGTATTCGGTTGATTAAAAAGCATTCTTCTATACTTTCAAATTTCTCATAAACGAACACAACGAAAGTCAATTGACAATACAAACTTTACTATAAACACAATTCTTACTCTACTTCAAAGATTTTCCGAATAAGTGGAATATGAATATGACAAAATCGGAACTAATACAGATATTAATCAGTTTCTATGAAACTTAGAAGAAGAACCGAAAACACTTTCTTGAAAACCAACAATAACAACACTATAGCTTGCTCTCAATGCAATCACTAAAAAATTACAGCTTTCCAAAAGATCTTAAACTTCTCAAGCGAGAAGTGGCATTATTTAAAGGTGAATGAGCTACAGAAAGATATTGAGGGATAGCTTCTAAAAATCACTGCATCGTTGCCCCCAGGATGTGTGGGATCAAAAAGAGATTTTAACAGTTGGGAAGATTTTACAAAAAATTACTGCATGTGGTTAACATGAGGTCCATTCACAGGGAATCAACCCTTTTTGTAAATGATAAAATAATATTTAAATATCATGTTTTCATAATTGAATTAAATTTATTTTATGCAGTCTAGTGTTCCAAATAATTGCTTTATTAAATTTTATCTGGCACTAGATTATATAGAATTAAAAATGTTTAACATTTATAGTTTTCTTATCAAGACATAATTTACATATAACATTGTGTAAGTTTAAGGAGTACAATGTGTTGATTTGATACACTTGTATATTGCACTATGATTACAACCTTAGCTGTAGCTAACACCTCTGTTGCGTCACATATTGATCATTTATTTATTTATTTTTTATTTATTTATTTTTTTGAGGAAGATTAGCCCTGAACTAACATCTGCTGCCAATCCTCCACTTTTTGCTGAGGAAGACTGGCCCTGAGCTAACATCCGTGCCCATCTTCCTCTACTTTATATGTGGGATGCCTGCCACAGCACAGCTTGCCAAGTGGTGCCGTGTCTGCACCCGGGATCCGAACCAGCGAACCCTGGGCTGCTGAAGTGGAACGTGCGCACTTAACCACTGTGTCACCGGGCCGACCCCTCCAATTATCATTTATTTTTTGTGATGAGGACATTTAAGATTCAGTCTCTTCGCAATTTTGAAGTATATAATACAGCATTGTTGATTATAATCACCATGCTGTGCATTAGATCTCCATAACTTATTCATCTTCTATTTGCAAGTTTGTACCCTTATACAGCATCTCCCCAGTCCCCTACCCCCAGCCCTTGAGTTTCTTGGCTCCCTTGTCAAATATTAGTTGACTGTATATGCAGGAGTTTACTCTGAGCTCTTGATTCTGTTCCATTGGCCTATGTGTTTTTATGACAGTATCATATTGTTTGACTTACTATAGCTTTGTAGTATAGCTTGAAATCAAGAAGTGTGATGCTTCCAGATTTGTTCTTTCTCAGGATTGCTTTGGCTATTCAGGGTTTTTTGTGGTTCCATACAAATTTTGGGAGTTTTTTCTACCTTTGTGAAAAAGGTCATTGGAATTTTGATAGGGACTGCATTGAATCTGTAGATGGCTTTGGGTAGTATGGACATTTTGACTTCAATTCTTCCAATTCATGAACATGGCATATTTTTTCATTTGTTTGTGTCTTCAATTTCTTTCATAGAAGTCTTATAGTTTTCTGTACAGATCTTTCACTTCCTTTGTTAAATTTATTCCTGAATATTTCATTGTTTTTGATCCTATTGTGAATGGGATCATTTTCTTTATTTCTTTTTCAGATATTTTGTTGTTAGTGTATATAAGCACAACTGCTTTTTGTACGTTGATTTTGTATTCTGCAACTTTGCTGAATTCATTGATTAGTTTCAGAAGGTTTTTGTTTCAGTCTTTAGGATTTTCTCTATATAAGATCGTATCCTCTGCAAATAATGACAGTTTTACTTCTCCATTTCCAATTTGGATGGCTTTTATTTCTTTGTCGTGCCTACTTGCTCTAGTTATGACTTCCAGTACTATGTTGAATGGCAGTGATGCAAGTGAACATCCTTGGTTGGTTTCTGATCTTAGGGGAAAAGCAAAAAAAAAAAAAAAATAACCGAACATACAAAACATACACAACATACACAACATACAAAAATTATGGGATGCAGCAAAGGCAGTTCTAAGAGGGAAGCTTATAGCAGTAAACACCTACAGTAAGAAAAAAGAAAGATCTCAAATAAACAACCTAACTTTATACCTCAAGGAACTAGAAAAAGAAGAACAAAATAAGCCCAAAGTTAGCAGAAACAGGATTATTAAGCTTTTATGTCTTCTGTGGTTCTTACAACTCACCAGGCTGGCTGCTGGAAATCTCTCATTTGTTTCCCAGAAGGTGGTGCTATAGTTCAAGTGGTTTCCCCCTCGCCCACAGACCCTGGTCTAATATTCTGAGAGCATTCTGCTTACCGCAACTCACTCTCACCAACACATTTGGAGGTGTGCAGGGGACCTGGCCACAGAGTGAGGAGAGGTACGGGTTTGGCTCTAGGGGTGATGGGGTTGACTTCAGGCCAGTGCAAGGATCTTTGGGTGAGATTCTCCCGGGGGCTATGGGCAGACTTCCTACTGACAGCAGGAACTATGTCTCTTTAATGCCCCTTGATGTTCTTCTTTTGTGTGTAAGTTTATATAATTTATTTTTTTAACTTTTAATTTTTTATTGACGTATAATTGACACACAATGTTATTTTAGTTTCAAGTTTGCTGCATAGTGATTCAACAATTATCTACATTACAAAATGATCACCACCATAAGTCTAATTACCATCTGTCACTCTACAAAGTTAATACAATATTATTAACTACATTTTTCCATGCTGTATATTACATGCCTATGACTTATTTATTTTATAACTGGAAGTTTGTACCTCTTGATCCCCTTCACCCATTTTGCCCATCCCGAACCTCCTTCCCCTTTGACAACTACCATTATGCTCTCTGTATCTATGTCTCATTTTAATTTGCATTACTTGTGTATTTGTTTTTTCTTTTAGATTCTACATATAAGTGAAATTATATAGTATTTGTCTTTCTCTGTCTTACTTATTTCACTTAACATGATACCCTCTAGGTCCACCCATGCTGTTGCGAATGGCAAGATTTCTTTTCTTTTTATGGCTGATTAATATTCCCTTGTCTATCTACACCACATCTTCTTTACTCATTCATCTATCAGTAGACATTTAGGTTAATTTCATATCTTAGCTATTGTAAATAATACTACAATGAATATTGAGGTGCATATATCTTTTTGAATTAGTGTTTTTGTTTTTTTTTGAGTAAACACCCAGAAGCAGAATTACTGGATTGTATAGTAGTTCTATTTTTAAATTTTTGAGAAACCTCCATGCTATTTAGTGGCTGCATCAATTTACGTTCCTACCAACAGTGCACGAGGGTCGCCTTTTCTCCACATCCTCACCAACACTTGTTATTTCTTGTCTTTTTGATAATAGCCATTCTGACAGATATGATATCTGTGATATCTCATTGTGGTTTTGATTAGCATTTCCCTGATGATTAGTGATGTTGAGCACCTTTTCATGTGCCTGCTGGCCATCTGTATGTATTCTTTGGGAAAATGTCTATTCAGGTTCTCTGCCCATTTTTTTACTTGACTGTTTGTTTTTTTGAAATCGAGTTGTATAAGTTCTTTATGTATTTTGGATATTAACCCCTTATTGAATATATGATTTTCAATCATCTTCTCCACTTAGTAGGTTGTCTTTTTGTTGTGTTTTTGGTTTCTTCAGCTGTGCAGAAGCTTTTTAGTTTGATGTATTCCCTTTTTTATTTTTTTCCCTTTGTTGCCCTTGCCTATGGAGTCAAATCCAAAAAAAATATTGCTAATATTGATGTGCAGGAGCTTACTGCCTATGTTTTCTTCTAGTTTTATGTTTCAGCTCTTTCATTTGAGTCTTCAATCCATTTTGAGTTAACTTCTAGATATGGTATAAGACAATGGTCCAGTTTTATTCTTTTGCATGTAGCTGTCCAGTTTTCCCAACACCATTAACTGACAAGACTGTTTTCTCCTCATTGTATATTCTTGACTCCCTTGTCATAGATTAATTGACCATATATGTGTGGGTTTATTTCTGGGGTCTCTATGCTGTTCCATTGACTTATATGTCTGTTGTTGTGCCAATACCGTACTGGTTTGATTACTATGGCTTTGTAATATAGTTTGAAATCAAGAAGCATGATACCTCCAGCTTTGTTCTTTTTTTAAATTGAGACACCTTTGGTTATTCAGGGTCTTTTGTGGTTCCATAAAAATTTTAAGGTTATTTGTTCCAGTTCTGTGAAGAATGCCATTGTTATTTTGATAGAGATTGCATTTAATCTGAGGATTACTTTAGGTATATGGACATGTCAACAATATTGATTCTTCCAATCCATGAGCATGGTATATCTCTCCATTTATTTGTGTCATTTTTAATTTTTTCATCAATGTCTCATAGTTTTCAGAGTACAGGTCTTTCACTTCTTCGGTTAGGTTTATCCCTAAGTATTTTGTTCTTTTTGTTGAAATTGTAAATGAGATTGTTTTTTTAAATTTCTCTTTCTGATAGTTCATTATTAGTGTATGGATTTTTGTGTATTCATTTTGTATCTTGCAACTTTACTGAATTCTTTTACTAGTTATAACAGTTTTTTTGGTGAAGTCTTTAGGGTTTTTAAATATAATATATCATCTGCAAATAGTGACAGTTTTACTTCTCCCTTTTTGATTTGGATGCCTTTTATTTCTTTTTCTTATCTATTTGCTGTGGTTAGAACCTCCAATATTATGTTGAACAAAAGAGGTCAGAGTGGGCATCATTGTATCATTCCTGATCTTAGAGGAAAAGCTTTCAGTTGTTCACCCTTGAGTATGATAGCTGTGGCTTTGTCATACATCGCCTTTATTATGTTGAAGTATGTTCCCCCTATTGCCATTTTGTTGGGAGCTTATGTCATAAATGGATGTTGAATTTTGTCAAATGGTTTTTCTGCAAGTATTGAGAGGATCATATGATTTTCATCCTTCATTTTGTTAATGTGGTGTATCACATTGATTTATTTGCAGATGTTGAATCATCCTCACATGCCTGGAATAAATCCCATTTGATCATGGTTTATGACCTTTTAATATATTGTTGAATTTGGTTTGCTAACATTTTGTTGAAGATTTTCGCATCTATGTTCACCAGAGATATTGGCCTGTAAATTTTGTTTGTAGCATCTCTGTCTGCTTTTAGTATCAGGGTAATGCTGGCCTTGTAAAATGAGTTTTGAAGCCTTTCTTTCCCTTCAATTTTTAAAAATATTTTAAAAAGAATAGGTATTACATTTTTTTGAAAGTTTGATAGAATTCACCAGTGAAGCTGGACTTACGTTTTTTGCGAGTTTTTTGATTACTGATTCAATCTCATTACTAGTAATCAATCTCTTCAGATTTTCCATTTCTTAATGACTCAGTGTTGGAAGAGTGTGTGTTTCTAGGAATTTATCCATTTTTTTCTAGGTTTTCCAATTTGATGGAACATGATTGTTCATAGTAGTCAGTTATGATCTTTTGTATTTTTGTGGCACCAGTTGTAATTTCTCCTTTTTCATTTTTGATTTTATTTATTTGGGCTCTCTCTTTTTTTCTTCTGAGTCTAACTAAAAGTTTGTCAAATTTATTTGTCTTTTCAAAGAACCAGCTCTTCATTTTATTGATCTTTTCTATTAGTTTTTCAGTCTCTCCATTTCATTTAGTTCCAGTCTGATCTTTATTATTTTCTTCCTTTTACTAACTTTGGGCTTCATTTGTTCTTCTTTTTCTAGTTCCTTTAGGTATAAAGTTAGATTGCTTATTTGAGATTTTTCTTGTTTTTTCAGGTAGGCCTGTATCACTATGAACTTCCCTCTTAGAACTGCTTTTGCTGTGTCCCGTAGATTTTAGAATGCTGTGTTTCTATTTTCATTTGTCTCAAGGTATTTCTTTTTGTTTCTCCTTTGATTTCTTCCTTAACCTGTTGGTTGTTTAGTAGCATGTTGTCTAGCTTCCATGTATTTATTTCTTTTCTATTTTTATTCTTGTAATTGATTTCTAGTTTCCTACCATTGTGATTAAAAAGATGTTTGAGGGGGCCAGCCCTGTAGCTGAGTGCTGAAGTTTGCATGCTCTACTTCAGCAGCCCAGGGTTTCACCAGTTCAGATCCTGGGCACAGACCTAGCACCACTCATCAAGCCAGGTTGAGGTGGCATCCCACATAGTAGAACCAAAAGTACTTACAACTAGGGTATACAACTATGTACTCGGGGGCTTTGGAGAGAAGAAAAACAGAAAAAAAATGACTGGCAATAGATGTTAGCTCAGGGACAATTAAAAAAAAGATGTTTGATATAATTTCAGTCTTCTTAAAATCTATTGTGACTTGTTTTGTGGGCTGACATGTGATGTATCCTGGAGACTGTTCCATGTGTACTTGAAAAGAATGTGTTATTCTACTCCTTTGGATTGAATGTTCTATATATGTGTCTATTAAGTGCACCTAGTCTAATGTGTCATTTAAGGCTGTTTCCTTATTGATTTTCTGTCTGGATCTATCCATTGATATAAGTGTGATATTAAAATTCTCTGCTATTACTGTATTACTGTCAATGTCTCTCTTCATGTCTATAAATATTTGCTTTATATATTTAGGTTCTTATATGTCATATGCATAAATATTTACACATTGTATCTTCTTGTTGGATTATCGTTATGTAACACCTTTGTCTTTTGTTGCAGTCTTTGTTTTAAAGTCTATTTTGTTGGATATAAGTCTATTTAGTTGGATATAAGTATTGCTACCCCAGCTTTCTTTTCTTTTCCATTTGCATTGAATATCTTTTTCCATCCCTTCATTTTCAGTCTGTGTGTGTCTTTAGATCTGAAGTGAATCTTTTGCAGGCAGCATTTACATGGTCTTGTTTTATAGCCATCCCATATCTTTTGACTGGAGAATTTAGTCAATTTACGTTTAAAGTAATTATTGTTAGATATGTGCTTATTGCTGTTTTGCTGATCTTTTTTTGGTTGCCTTTATAGTTCTTCTCTCTTCCTTTCTTCTTCTCTTGCTGTCTTCCTTGTGGTTTGATGATTTTATTTAGTGTTATGTTTAGATTTTTTTCTCATTTTTTAATTATCTATTATAGGTTTTTGGTTTGTCTCTACCGTGATGGTCATATATAACAACTCTCTCTCTGCATATAGCAGTCTATTTTAAGTTGATAGTCACTTAAGTTTGAATGCATTCAAAAAGCACTACATTTTAACTCCCCCTGGACATTTTATGTTTTTGACGTCATATTTCACATCTTTTTATTTTATGTATTCATTAATTATTGTAGTTATAGTTGATTTTATCACTTTTGTCTTTTAAACTTCGTATTATTTTTATAAGTGGTTTATCCTCTTCCTTTACTATATGTTTGCCTTTAGCAGTGAGGTTTTTCCTTTCATATGTTTTCTTATTTCTAGTTATGGCCTTTTCTTTTCAGCTTAAAGTTGACTTAACATTCCTTGTAAGGCTATAGCCTTTAGCTTTTGAACTCCTTTAGCTTTTGCTTGTCTTAGAAACTCTTTATCTCTCCTTCAGTTCTGAATGGTAACCTTGCTGGGTAGAGCATTCTTGGTTAGGAGGTTTCTTTCCCAGCCCTTTGAAAAGACCATGCCACTCCCTTATGGCCTGCAAAGTTTGTGCTGAAAAATCAGCTGATAGTCTTATGGGAGTTCCTTTGTGTATAACTAGTTGTTTTTCTCTTGCTGCTTTTAAGATTCTCTCTTCAACTTTTGACATTTTAATTATAATGTGTCTTGATGTGGCTCTCTTTGAGTTCATCTTGTTGAGACTTTCTGTGCTTCCTGGACCTGGATGTCTGTTTCCTTCTCCAGGTTAGGGAAGTTTTCAACCACTATTTCTTCAAATAACTTTTCTGCCCCTTCTCTCTCTCTTCTCCTTTTGGGACCCATATAACGTAAATGTTAGTATGCTTGATGTTGTCCCACAGGTCCTTTAAGCTATCCTCATTTTTAAAAAATTCCTTATCTTTTTGGTGTTCTGTTTGGGTGATTTCCACTACCCTATCTTCTAGATCACTGATCCATTCTTCTGTATCAGCTAGTCTGCTCTTGATTCCCTCTAGTGCATTTTTCAGTTCAGTTATTGTATTCTTCAGCTCTATGAGTTCTGATTGGTACTTTCTCATATTTTCTATCTCTTTGTTGAAGTTCTCACTGTAATCACCCATTCTTCTCTTGAGTTCAGTGAGCATGTTTATGACCATGACTTTGAAATCTTTATCAAGTGAATTACTTATCTCCATTACCTTAAGGATTTTTTCTGGGGTTTTATCTTGTTCCTTCATTTGGAACTTGTTTCTTTGTTTCATTTTGCTTGACTTTCTGTGTTTGCTTCTGTGTATTATGCAAAATAGCTATCTTTCCCTGTCTTGAAGGAGCGGCCTATGTAGGAGATGAATCTTATCATTTAACCTTACCTTGGTTCTTAGTTGTTTCTTGAACTGTCTCTCCAATCGTTTCAGATGTGTGGGGTCCAGAAACACAATCAACCCTAGAGACCTGAGCTAGGAGCTCAAGAGGCTTCCCTTATGTGGGCTATGTGCACCTGTTGGCTCTGTCAGAACTGTGTGAGTGGTGCAGGGGAGTGATATGGCTTGCCTTTCGTGTCTGGCAGGGCTGTGTGAGCAGTGTGTGTGTGTGTGGGGGGGGGGGTAAGTTGCTTACCCACTGCTGTTAGTGGTTTAGAGTGAGAGTGCAAAAATGGCACCCATCAGTGCTGGCACAAGCAAGGTAGAGGGAGCCCATAAAAATGGCATCTACCAGCACTCTGTCCCTGGAGAGAGTTCCAACAGATTTCTGAGTGTCTGGCAGACACTTTAAGATTAGCAGGTGAATCTCCTTCACATATAGTCTAGGCCTTTTTCAATCTGCTGCTTTTGTGCTGGGTCCCAGGGTGTCTGGGTCTGTGTATAAGCCTTTTAAGAGCAGAACCTTCATTCTTTACAGCCCTATGTTTCTCCTTAACACAAGCCCAGTTGGTTTTCAAAGCCAGACATTTTAGAGGCTCATCTCTCCAGTGCAAGACCCAAGGGTTGTGGTGCCTGGTATGGGGTACAAATCCCTTGCCTCTCAGGAAGAAGCTTCATTTATTTATTTATTTATTTATTTTAGGATCCCTCCCCATTGTGGGTTACCCCACTGGGGATGTGGTTTTTGGCAAGAGCATGTCTCTGCCTCTCGGACCCATCTCGATGTGACTCATTTATCTTTTGTTGTGGAGCAAGCGTTCAGCTAGTTCTCAGGTTCTTTTCAGATGTAATTTTTCCATATGTAGCTGTATATTTGTTTTTTCCATGGGAGGAGGTGAATTCAAGAGCTTCCTATGTCACCACCTTGAACTATAAAAGCTGCCCTTTGATAATTCTTATCGGCCTCTTTGTCAATCTCCTTCCTCTCCCCCCCAGTCATGGTGGTCTCACTTCGGTACTTTGGCTGAGGCTGGAGAGAAACGCGTTTCTCCAGCAGTGTTCCACATAGTTAGAGGAGTCAGGCACTCACTCATCACTCTCCTTTTCCCTCACAGGGAAGTTACCACTGGCTAGTTCAGCTCCATGACATGTAGCCTTGGGGAATGGGTGGTGCCAGCAAAGGCTTCTTACATTCTCCAATGTGTCCAAACTCATTTTTCTTTTGCTCCAGTGTTGTACTGTAATCTCCCTTTGGAAAGACTGGACTTCTACAAACTCTCTCTCATACATGGGTGTCTACCCAGGTCAGTACTCTCCAGATTTTCCCTGACTGCAGCTGAGAAGCATTGGGATAGATTTGTTGGCTCCTGCTCGTTTCACAGCCTGTACCAAGGTCTGTCTGCCTGTTACCAGATGCTCAAGTGGGCCCTTGGCATATGATGCTGGATCTCACAACGTTCACAGAGGCACTTTTGTTTGTGGATGGGTGCCTAATTAGTTGTTAAAAAGGCGGACAAAAAAGGAGGAACATCTTATGTCATCATGATACTGACATCACTGACATTTATAGTTTTATAAGCAGACTTAAATATATCTGGAGGCTGAAGGAAAAAAGCCAGTAGAGAGACTGATATAAAAACTCAGGAGAAGAAATAATGAGTGGTGTGAAGTCCTGGGTAATGGAGACTAGGAGTGAGCCATAAAAAAGACATGGGGCACCTTTTGAGTCACAAAGGAAAGAGGAGAGGACAGAAGAGGAACAAGAGAAACGTAGGAGCCTGGACCTATGCTTGTGTGTTTCTGTTGTAGTATCCCCCTGTACCATGAACATAAATGCCCTGTTCTGCATTCCTTAGTGAGAATGACAGTGTCAGAGGAAAATGTCCTTGTGCTGCAGGACATATAGAAGTCTCTAAAGTTAGATCCTGAGCTGTGAAGTCATTACATTCTTGGAAGTTTCAGTCAGAAGTGTTTGGAATATATCTATTTCTGCAAGCACCGGTAGCTCAGACATTGTAGAGAAACTGAAGGGTCCAGAAGCTAGTTTAATATCCAAAAGCTTTGCAGATCTGGGAGCAGCAGGAGACATTATCTGAGGCAGAGAGGCCCTGTTCTCACACTGGTGTTGACAAAAGTGGTCATGGGGAGGTGCCTTTCACAAGAGGATCTCAGGCATCAGATAGCAATATCAAAGAACATGTTCTCCTGAGCACATCTGAGAAACTTCCTAAGATGCTTCAAGAAATAACTGGAAAAGAGTTTGACTGGGGACATGAGGAGGCAGGGTCTGACCAAAGTCCTGAGTCAGGAAAGAGGAGATGAACGGTTGCAAAATTTAGATTATCAATGTTAACCTTACTTTATCTGTACCCACAAGCTCATGAGATTCAAGGAGATGTGGACAGCATGAATTTAAGCAAGTTACTTTTATCAGTTTATTTCTAAAATAGAAATCACCCTTAGTTGCTTCAGCATAATGACATGGTATTATCATGTTGTCATTATGTTGTCATTATTCAGGGCATAGCAAGTTTAGAGAGATAAAATTCTAACTTCTCTTAAAGAACAATGTCTAAATAGCCTTTCATTTGTGTTACTTCACGTGAAATGAATTCAAGTGTGGAATGAATACATTATCCCTATATTCACCCCTTCCACAACGTGAAGACACAGCAGGAAGACAGCCATATATGAACCAGGATGCCAGACACCA
>NC_060270.1:14708267-14728424 GCF_021613505.1 Equus quagga | reverse complement strand
GACACAGCAGGAAGACAGCCATATATGAACCAGGATGCCAGACACCAGATCTGCAGGTGCCTTGATCTTGGACTTCCCGGCATCCAGAACTACGAGAAATAAATGTGTGTTGTTGAAGTTACCCAGTCTATGTTATTTTTGTTATAACAGCCCAAAAGGACTGAGACGCATTGATTATTCAATATTGTTGTCTATTAATTAGTCTTAAAATCCTCAGCTAGATTTTAAGAGGGATGTCGGTCTTATAAAGGTGACCACAATCTGTCAAAACTATTTTATTTTACTCTATTATGATGTAATATCAACAATCTATTGCATTTGCCCATCTGCAGACTTTGTGGACACTATATTTTATCTCTACTATCTCCAGAATGTTGCAAAACCTATTTTAAACACTAAAAAAATGACCAATAGAAGCACACCTTATCTCAGTAACTGATCACTATTTATTCTTTCCAACCTATAAGACCAAAACTTATTTTCTGTCTCTCGTTTATTCATACTCATTAATTTATATCTGAAAACACCCGGATAGATTTTCACCAGGGTTGAAGGGTATGTTTAACATGGTGAATTGGTTAAGCAGTAAGTGGGTTATGAGCCCACATACCTGAAAAGTCCAGAATATCTCATGTCTGGAGAAGCCTGATGAGAAACTTATATTAAAACTATCAGGATGTGCCTTACTTTTGTCTATCTTCTGTTCTGCTTACTTCTATTTTGGATTGATTTTCAGTCATGCTCTGTCCTTGTAATAGCAAGATGGCTACAGTAACTCCAGAACATATAGCTTTGGAACTCTAAGTGCAGCAGAAAAGAAATCTCAGAACTGAATCTCATAGATTCTGATTTTGCAGACTTGGATTCTGTGTCCACTCTTAAATTGTGACCAGCCCATGCTATCATGCATAAACTGTTTTTGAATTAGGACTTGGCCACAATGGCATCCGCAGAGCCAGAGGTGAAGTCAACTTTACCCCACACACATAAACGGAAGAGAGGAATGGTAACTTACCAGAACGAAATCAGGGTCCTATGACCACAAGAGGGGATCTGGACTCCAGGTTGCAAAATTAAGAAATGGCCATTATCAATGTCCTACAGACACAATAGTCCCCATAGGACATATGAAACTTATTTTGGAGGCTTCACAGAAAGAGGCCATCATTCTTCAGGAAACGTCAAATTGAAGTTTGGAAAGATGCCCGTAGACTGCTGATGAGGAAAGCCCATTCATATTAAAAGGCCATTAACAGACTAAAAAATACTGGCTTCCAGTATGAACCAAAAATAAAAATCATTAAAGGCAGATGTTTCAATTACCCAGCATCAATCCATCACTGAGCTTCCTCTTAAGAGAACTATCTCCTAGCTGAGTAGCAACAGGACTTATTTAATTCAACAATTGTTAATATTCTGAATAGCAATAACTGGGAGTCAGCTAGTGATCAAACAAAATTGTACATCTTGAACTCATTCACTCTGAGTTCTAAGCCCTCTCCAAAAGTTTTCCCTGGTCCACACCTGCTGGCTATGTTCCACTCTAGCAAGAGCCTGACAGGAAAGAAGGGATCTTCTTTAGTCAATAGAGCAAGGAGGTTGATAGAATATAAATCCTTTCCTGAAGCACTTTAGTTCTGTCTCTGTACAAGGGAGCGCTGTCCAAATGTAGGAGGAAAAATATTTTCTTTGTCATCAGTTAATAAAGTATTTATTGAGCACTTAAAATATTTTTAGCTCTGCCAAAGTAAGAACTGCAAGAGAGTGACACCTGCCTAAATCCATACTCTCTGTTTATCCCATCCACAGATACTTTGGGCTTTTTAGTTTCTTGGTTAATAAAATCTACATACATATATAACATATATTTTTTAAAACACAGTATTCTGAAAACCTGCTCTGTTGTACCAGGCACTGTGTTAGATGCTAGGAATTCACGAAAGATATGTTCTCTTTCTTCATTGAACTTCTGGGATAGTAAGGAAGACATCAAGCAAATGATTGCAAAATCTTTAATTATGGATGTAAGCACTACAAACAAGAAAAAGTGTGGTATGCAATGAGAGCTGATTAACATGGGGATCTAACTTAGTCTGGTGGTTGGGGAAGTTTGCTGGAGAAAATGACATTTACTTTGAGATCAGAAATATGAGCAGCCATGGAAAGGCGGGGTGTATCGGTCTGAGTCCCATCAGGAGACAGGCAGTAATTTAAAGAAGGGAAGTCTAATATAAAAAGTTATCAGGCTAAAATAGGAGACTAACTCTATAGGTGGAAAGAGAACTCTAAAAGGAACTTTAAGGCTGGTGGAGGATAGCTAAGGAAGGACAAACTTGCAAGGAAGCTTCGGCACTCATTGAAAGAGGTGTTTGAAGGAGATATGGTTGTAGCACACTGGAGGGAAGAGAAGTTTGCTGGGTTGCCTGCGCCAGAACTGTTCCACAGTCTCTGAGCAATTAGAAACAACCCTCTAGGGAACAGGCAGGCTGAGATTGGTAGGCAGCCATGCAGAGAGAGGGGTGCAAAGTGGGATTCGGGGCACCACTAGAATGGAAAGAATTCTCTTTTCAGGAATCCGGTACATGCCCATGTGCAGCTCAGGGTAGAGCAGCTCTGGGCCAGTGTGAGTACACATGAGGTTAGAGAACTGGGCACAAGGATACCAGAGAACTGACCTGAGCTAGGGAACAGGCCCATACTATCTGAGCCACTGCCCTAGTCAAGAATCAAAGAAAATATGTGGCCAAATGCTGGAAAAAGGTGTGCCGCGCAGGCACCTAGCACTAGTGAAAACTGTATTGGCCAAGCACTGGGGAAGAAATCATGTTCTCCAGGAGCCTGGCAAATGAGTGACTGGGACTAGGAAGGAGAGCCCTTTCTCATGCAATAGCTCTTCAGTGACCTCAGCTGATAAGGCTTAACATGATGCAGCTGCCAAAAGGGAAATATTTAAAAGGCCCAGATCCATGTTCACAGATCAGACAACAAAGGGTGAATCTGGAGCTGAGCGGCAATAAATTGATGATTGGCACAAAGGTAAAGAATGTTTCAGGCAGAAGGAACAAAACACATAGGAAGCCCTTTGATAGAAAAACACTAGAAATGTTCAAGGTGCTGAAAGAAGGCCAGTGTGGCCTAATGAGTCTAATTTAGAGTAGTAGGATGAGGCCAAAGAGGTAGGAAGATGCCAGAAAGCAACCTAAATGGGCTTAAGTCATAAAAGGAATTTATTGGCTCTCATAATAGACAACTTTAGTGGTGAAGTGAGCTTCGGGAAAGGATTTATCAACAGCTTAAATATGGACCAAAGGACCTAATTTGTTACCCTTCCTCACTCTCTGGTTTCTGCAGGTACCTTACAGTGTCATCAACGTAACTGTGGTTCCCTTTCTTTACATGATAGCTATCAGTTTTCCTAGGGGTTCTGTGATTTCTCCTTCACATCGAGGAAAAGATTAAAAAAAAACTCACCCAGTTCTCTCTTGGAAAAGTGCTGGGCTGCTTTCTGCTAAGAATCCACACCTCCTCTAGTCTTACATTCTCAAATTGGTACACATTCTCTGAACCAGAGAAATGCTGTGTGCTGATTGGCTGAAGCCAATAAGGACTTACCAATTAGGACTACTTGAAAATTGAGCTTGTTTCAGGGACAAAAAGATAATAGAATCTGACTGGTCAGCAAACTGACTAGCAAAAAGCTACCATCCCATGTGAGGATTCTAACAATAATGTAAGATGAGTTTCAGAAAATCACTATCTAATGCATGGATATTTAATTGGAGGGACAAGAGGGGTTGAACAGGGACAAACTATGAGGCTCTTGAAGTCAGCCATGTGAGAGAGAATGTTGCCAGCAGAAAATGGAGAGGTATAGGTGGATTCAAGAAATATTTAACATTTGAGACTAGGTAGCAAGTTGGATATGGGGACTGAGTGAGAAGAAGGCATCAATCACAATATGCAGGGTTTGAACTCCTAGGAAGGAACGGCACTTCCCTTTATTGAAGATCCTGATGGAGAGAAAGCATTTGGGGGGACAAGTATTACTTCAGTTTTACACATGTTGAATAAGTGAGCACAATACTGGAGAAAAATTACAATGCTAATATTTAGGGATTTGTTTCAGTATTTCCAAATTTTAGAGTTTTATTTAAAAACTTGATTAGAATTCATAAAATTAAAAAGTCCACATAGCTAAATACATAATACATTTGAAATGTGAAAATGTACTGATGCATTTCAGAATATCAAATAAAATGTAAACTTATAAGTGTTAAATATACCTTATCATTCTTTTCCCCCCAGTTTTGTTGAGAAATGATTGACATACATCACTTGATAAGTTTAAGGCACACAGCACGATAGTTTGCTTTACATATACTGTAAAATGAGTACCACAATATGTACGGCTAACATCCATCTCATATAAATACATATTTTATCATTCTAATGTAAGTTATTAGTCTTGCTAGCTCTGCTGCTTCCTTCAGTGTCAATTCCTTTAGCCCTGGAAACTCTTCTCAGCTTTGTCTCTGATGAAGCAGGTCCCTTTGAACATCACCAGTATTATCATTTTGTGCCTAGCTTCCAGAGCTCGCTTCTGCTCTGGTCCTGTACTGCAGGAATTTTTACTGTCTTCCTTTTAGGCTTGTCTTGCCTTTAGTCTAAAACCTCCCCTTCCTGAAGCCTTCTTCAGATGGCTTCTTAGTCCTTACTCAGTCTTTTTTCTTTAGTGGGCATGGAGTGGGGAGAGCAAAAGGAAGATGGAGGAAGAGGTTAGGGGATGCTGGGACTGTGTCGTCAAAAGGGTGTAGGAGGGCTAATCCTAAGTGTATTAGGGATGGGGGCAAGAGGAAAGAGAGTATAGAATTCATCTGAAGAGAATCCATCCTCTTTTTTTCTTCAGCTCTCTACTAGTCTCCATGGACTTCTACAATTCATTTTGCGTCTTTGGATCACAGTTTCTAAATTAAAATTTCTTTTCCTGTTTATATGGAAATCTGAACCCAATGTCAGTGAACTTCTTTCAGTAAATGAACAAAATGATGTCATGAGAAACTTCTCTTAATAAGAATTCTGGGTCAATGTGAGAGCTAAACTTTAACAGGAAGAAGTTACTCTTTATCCGTATCAATAGCAGCATTATTCATTGGGTTTTCCATGAGTCTTTTGTAACATTTTTCTCCAGAAAAGGAACTCAATAAATTAAATGAAGGAAATACACAATCATAGTGAAGATACAAAGATTACACAATACTTCTTGGATATAAAGATGAGGTTTTAATGTAAGATCCAAAGGAAGATTTAAAAAATACTCTCCAAACATGGGGAAAGCACAGTTCACTGAGAGAGAGACAGAAATAGAGCAAGAGAGACAGAGAGAGAGAGGGAGAGAAGATGTGATCTTACTTTAATCATATGTATTTTCTAGACAACCTACTTGGCATCTAGAAATAGGTCCTGGCATAAGAATGGATTGTGTTCCAAATGTCCATTTGTGTTCTTTTATTTAAGTCTTGGAACAATGCTGGTTAGGACAGCAATGTCCTCAAGCATCAGTAATAACCTATTTAACGTACAATATGGCTGAAGTTCTGCAACAGCAGTAATTTACCAGCCAATGGTATTGAATATTATGAATTGAATTTATTCATTTATGGCATTAAATAAAAATGCAATGAAAGTCACACGTCAGATTCTAGGAACACGTTTCTGCATTCAGGAGAGGGATCAAGTTTCCCATATCCTATACCCCGGCAATTGGGACCATCTCCCAGTGGTGACTTCGGGCCCTGGATAGTCTTTGGAGTGAGAATGGGAAAGGAATTGGACAGAGTTGAGTATACTAGAAGAATAGGGCATGGCTAGAGAAAGGCTCCAGGAGAATGAAGTTTGAGGGGGGATGGGTCTTTTGGCTTGTTAACATAATGCCACAAAGACGGTTTTAGTTTTGGATTGCTGTTTCAATTGTCCAACTTCTTTTGTTCCTTTGGCCCAGGAGTTGTCAACCAGTTTCTCCTGGGGAATGTTGTGCACGTTTACTACACAGTCCTGCTGTTACACCAGAGTTTGCACATCCTTAGTCTACCACTTAACAAAGAACATTAAAATGCAACTTATTGAAAATGATGTGGCATAGAACAGTGAATTTCTCAATGATGAAAAATGTCATAATAAGATTGACCAATCAGAATATGTTGCATCAATAGCCTAAATGTAACCTGTGATACAGGAAGAGTAAAGGATCAATCCAAGGATTCCCCTAGGGGACATTGCAGATGTTTATATTTGATGTCGAGTATATATTAACATCGAAATGGCAAGGCTTTGAGTGAAGATGAAGAAAAATACGAGAATCTCCCCCAAAGTAAACAAAACACACACTACTCAAAGTGTGACCTATGCATCAGTTGTGTTGACGACGTCATTTGGGAGAGCTGTTAGGAATGCAGAATCTCACACCCCACCGCCGAAGAACTGAATCAGCCCCATAGTTTACTAAGCTCTCCAGGTGATTCGTATGCACATTAGAGTTCGAGAAACACTGCTCTAGAATAACTCAGGAACAATGTTTTGTAGGAAGAGGATCACTTCTTTGCTGTTTTTGCTTTTGATATATAACAGAAATGTCTTTATGGGTTTCACTATTGAAAACACTTGAATGCATAAGGAAACTAAATTCAGTAAACTTTGTTCTATGATTTCCCTGGAAATGAAACATTCCATTTCTGAAAGAAAAACAATTTCCCAGTCAGGTTTCCACTGTTGCCAAAGTTGGGTAACATTTTGTTGCCACCATGGAGGCAGATAAAAGAAAGCAGTCCATGTCTTTGAGATATATGATTCTTTCCTCTTCCATTACTCCTTCTCGGCTCCCCATTGCAAGGCACAGTTCATACATTAATTCATTTAAAAAATATTTATTAAGCACTAAGTGTGTGCCAGGCTTTTTTCTAAGTGCTTGGGATTCAAAGAATGAAAACTACAGTTCATGTCCATATTTGAGGGCATAATTTCTAACATTTAAATTATATACAGATGAGATAAATAACAGGCCCTCAATTATTTGTTTTCAAGAGTCAAGTAGATTTGACACAAGTTTAGGACATTAAATAGACAAATTAAGTGACAGATATGTAGTCTAACATTATTTGATCATTTTTGGCACTTATAAACGATTACCTTTTTTGTACAATTCCTATTGTAACAGTTCCTTTCCTTTTCTTAATCTTTGGGAAGGATGACAAATAAATAAGCAAGGATAAAGCAATAGAAAGAGATCTAGGATTTCTCTGTTTGGGCCCCAGGATCAGCTGTTTGCCTTGGGTTAAGGTCACTCTTTTCTTTCATTCCCGCATGATAAAGTGAAAGAAAATGTAATTTAATCTTTTCATGCATCTGGCAGTCTTTCAGACAGAATGTCTGGAAAGGGTGCTGAACTGGGAAGTGGGGGAAAGGGATCTGAGCCCCGGCTTTGCCACTAACTAACCATGAAACTTTGGATCATTCCAGTCACATCTCTGAACTTTGGTTTCTTAATACGTAAAATGACAATAAATGTAATAATGAAAATTCATGAAAGTGATTTGATATAAAGGGATCATTAATCATGCAAAGAAGAATTATTATCTTTCTGGGTCTTGCATTATTTCAGAAATAATTCTCACTCAGGATTATTACTATGAAACAAGGAAGTGAACTGCAGTGGAAGGAATTTTGAATAACAGAGTAGTTGCTGTAAAACACTCATGAATTTGTCTACAATATCCTCCTGAAGACCCAGACTTCCTTTTGCCTAATCCTGTCTGGAGTTTCTAATAGCCTCTTCCAATCTCTTCAAAATATTTATTCATCTGACTTTACCATCAGATGATTCTAATAGGTATCTGTCACTTATAAATCCAGGGCGAGATATGAAAGAGAGAAGATTATTTACATTCAATCTCTGTTGCATTTCCTTGTAATAATTTTCTATTAACATACCAGGTGAGTATGGATGACTGATCAGAGCAAAGGAACAAAATTTAAAAGTAGACTTTCTCTCTTGAGCAAGTAAAATAAAGCTTCTTTGTTTATTGAGATCTATTGATTAGAAATGTTTCATTATGTATATATAATTAAGTAAAACAAATTATTATTACACAGATGATAAAAGGGGAAAGTCACATATAAAAGTGAGATTTTCTACCTTTATCATTAAAATCAGAGTTTTTTATTTGTTTCTTTTTCTCCTTGCATGTGTCCTCTCAGTCTTATGCTAAGATTTGATTGATTATCCCCTTCGGAGAGATTGTTCTGAGAATTTGCTTCCAGTATTTGCCCAATTTTATTCTTTTTTTCATCACAAAAATATCATACATGGTGCAAGTTTCTTTCTCCTCAGTTTCCTCTTTCTTCACACCCGACCAGTAATAACTTCCCCATTATTGCTTCTCTTTTATGCGTGCAAGGGCTGCCTCCTCCACTCTTTCAAATTTTTTCTCTAAGGAAACTTTCATTTTAATCCCATTTATTCCTTCAAAAGTAACAAACTCAAGACAAACATAGAGATGTAACAATAACAGGTACATTTCTAATTAACAAACTTGATAATATATATAATACATATATATATATATCACACTTGTTTGCACATTTTGGGTTTTCTTGTTATTCTTCATAACAAAACCAAAATGATGTAGTTCAGTATTGTATTGTTAGTTTTAGAGTTAAAAAGTTTGGATTGAGTTGAGAGATTCGCTAATTTAAGTAGAGAAGCTCTGTCAGAACGTGGATTAGAACTTATTTTTATACCTTATAATTTATCTACTTTTCTACTACAATTTCTTTAAAGGAATTCAGACCTTGTAGATCTGTGCACCAGTTTGAAAGACTAGAACTAATTCTTGTGTGGCGTCTGCAAGGAAGAAAGGAAATGATTAAGACAAAGTCTAAGAATAACAAGTCCGCTCAAAATGGGAAGTTCTAAATTTTTCCTTCATTACTTCCTTCCTTCATTTATTAATCCAATAAATGTTAATTGAAAACCACTATATCCAAGTTCCTAGGCTTCAGCAGTTCAAAATGCAGAGAAAGCCCCAGGGAGGGGTGGCAAGCTATATGGTTTGCTGAAATACTCATGGTGCCCCATGATATAAAAGACAATAGAACTTCTGCAATATGATTTTTCCCCAAGAAATTTGTGCTTGCTGCTTCTCTCACAATAGTGATTAGAAGTAGTTCTCTGGATTAATTTAAAAAATTATTTTCTAGAGTATTGATTCTTGCGTCATTGAAGATTCCCATCAGCAAACACAATCTTTCCTCTTCTTTCTCAGTACAGACACCATTTTTAATTTGCAAATCTTCACGCTTTGTGATTCATTATTCCTACTCTATAACCTGACTGAATCTGGTACAATTGCATTGCTATATTAAGGACCTTGGTCAAGAATGTTACTATGAAACTGTTAGAAACAGTCTCCTCGTGAATACATGTTTTATATCTTTGCCAAAACATGGCAGGTCACAGTTTTTTAAGAGATATCACACCATACTTGAAACTATCTTAACTGTTGATTGACAATATTAATTTTCCTTATTTTCATTTTCTCTTATCTTTTTGTTGTTGTTGTCATTGTACCTTTCACAGTATTTATTTTTCTTTGTAGATTTTTCCAATTTTCCTACCATGTCACACTGTTAATAAAATCAAACTAAATTTCCAATTGCTCAAATAGTAGCCTTAATCAGTATGATCATTAACAAAAAGTCAGTTGCCTAGCTTATATGTGACCTTAAATATTATTATTAAAGGCTAATATGTAGAATGACAAGAGTAACTGTGACTTAGCATGTGTATGGTATTTTTATTTTTTTGTAGAACTATAATAATATTTTCTCAGAGTTCAAGGAGACAAGTTCAACTGTGTCCCCAAAGCAGAGATTCTTTCTATGTGAAATAAAATAATTTTTGATCTGGAAGCAGAGGAGAAAATTGATTATTTTTAATAAAAGAAATGTAATATCTTTTGAAAATCTGAGCTTATAGTTTGAGATTCATCTCACTACATTCCTTTTTTTTTTTTTTTTTTAAGATTGGCATCTGAGGGGCCGGCCTGGTGGCGCAGCAGTTAAGTGTGCAAGTTCTACTTCAATGGCCCGGGTTCCCCAGTTCAAATCATGGGTGCGGACCTGGCTCCACTTGGCAAGTCACACTGTGGCAGGCGTCCCACATATAAAATAGAGGAAGATGGGCACGGATGTTAGCTCAGGGCCAGTCTTCCTCAAAAAAAAAAAAAAAAATCTTGGCATATGAGCTAACATCTATTGCCAATTTTCTTCTTTTTTTTTTTCCTTTCTTCTTCTCCCCAAGGCCCCCCAGTATATAGTTGTATATTCTAGTTGTAGGTCCTTCTAGTTGTGCTATGTGGGACGCTGCCTCAGCATGGCTTGATGAGCCGTGCCGTGTCCACACCCAGGATCCAAACCAGTGAAAGCCTGAGCCCCTAAGGCAGAGTGTGTGAATTTAACCACCTGGCCCAGGGGCCCGCCCCCAATCTCACTGCATTCTTAATCATGCCTAATATGGTAAAGAAGTGAACCACTTCAAATAAGGAAACAAGTAAGGTCATATTCTTTTATTATTCCAATCAAAACCATAATAAGCCTTCATATTGAATTGCCCTTCATGGTACTAAGCATTTCTCTTTCTTTGTAGTCGCCTTCTTCATGGTAATCTCAAACGCCCAGGGGGTTTGCACCTATTCCTCACGTTCATGGTAAGGAAGCACCTCACCTTGAGGCTAGAGTATGTCAGAACTGCCTCCATAAACTCAGTACTTTGGACCACACTTCATGGCCTAAAGTGAAGGCCATTTCCAAAGAAATTCCCCTCTCACTCAGCTACTATGCAATGACCCTGGCCATGTACAGGAGATGCTTTGAGTTGGTCCTATTTTCCTCCTGGCACTGATGCTCATCTGCGACATTTTTAGATAAAACCTCTGTGACTCTGAAGAGCACTGGACTGTTGCTGTCACAGCTGCCCCTCAAACAGTTTGTTTCCATTCATTTCCAAGTGTCAGCCCTGAGGTTAAGACTTTCTTGAACGAGAAGTGGGGAGCCTTAGCTTGCTGCTCCCATAGAGCAGTTGCATTCATTGTTTCTTGCCAATTTGTTTGTCATGTGGTGGTTTCTCAAAATATATGATGGAAGAAAAAGAAACAACTCATCCTTCCCTGGGAGAGTTATACCCAGTGATGACGCAAGAATCCCATCAGCAAACACAATCTTTCCTCTTCTTTCTCAGTACAGACACCATTTTTAATTTGCAAATCTTCACGCTTTGTGATTCATTATTCCTACTCTATAACCTGACTGAATCTGGTACAATTTTGGGCTAAAAATCTAAATTTTCTTTATAACTTGTATGATTTAAATCACAAATACCTCGGATAAACACCATAATTGCTAAAACTTGAAAAATTCATTGTGCAACTTCAAATTAATGAGCTACTTTAGTATTTGAAAGTTCTTTTACATGCGTTACCTCTTGTATTTCTCTCAACAACAGTATGAAATGAATATTCTTATATCGTCTGTTTTTACAAATGGAGAAGCCAAGGTTTAGAGAGGTAACTGAATTGTGGGAGATGGCACGATGATGGTTGTGCCAGAAGGTAAACATAGGTCTTCTGGCTCCAAGTTCAGAAAAGCTCATTCCTCTGCTTTGTTCAGAGTGTTTTGTTGAGGAAACATCTGTAGCTTTTCTCCCTGTGGGCAGAGCACCAGGTGAAAAATAACAAAGAGTGTACATTATTTCTCAGTGATCTCTGACAGTGGTTTCCTTCCACTAACGATTTTAAGGTTATTCCTCCCCCATTTCCTTCCTATTCTCTAGTGAAGATCTAACGTAGTTTATCTTCACTGAGGCAGGTATTAGAGTTTCTTGACCTGGAGATATGCTGCTCCTCTCCCCTAGCTTCCCTATGGCCTCATTCAATGGCAAGTTCAAGTACAATCAAATTATTTGCAGTGTAGACACAGGAACTTTGCTGCTACCTGGAGAGCCTAACTGTTGCAAAATCCAGTCCCTTGGGCTGCCATCATTGCCAAAGTGGGGAAGGCTCTCTGCTCACTCATCCACTCATATGAGAACTCTTATTCTGTTTGGGTAACCCTTTCTCTTAATTTTCTTAGCTTTCTTGCAACATTAGCCATGTCCAGATTCCTTTCCTTACCAAGTAGGGACCTGAGGGCTTGGCTCTTGGCTGGGGTTCTGAAAACTGGTACTGAGTTTGATAGCAACATGAAGCTTCACAGTGGAATGGATTGTAGGGCTAAGGGGAAACTGAAGACAGAATCTTGGGAGAGGTGAAGTTGGGAATCAAGTAGTCCAAATAAAGAATTTATTCAAAAGGGCAGGGGGTGTGAGTTACGGGAGAAAACCAGCTCCAAGGCCAAGAGGACAAGACCAAGGTGAGGAGAAAGGCATGGGCGAACCTAGAAATGCCTACAAGGCAGAGTACAAGGAGTCTTACTGAAACACCCTACATAGAGACAAGACCCTTTTTCAAAAGTCCAGGGGCATCACCTTTGTCCTAATTTCTTTATTCTTCACTTGAGAATCTCAGTTCCAAGTGGGATGGAGGGGATGAAGATCTCAAGAGCTTTAAGCCAGGCTGGATACTCCATTGAGAAACAGGGAAAATTATGCTGGACTCAGGCAAAGGACATTCTGGGATATTTGAGTAATACCAGCAAGACTTATACTTAAAAATATGAATTTTCATCAGCCACAAACTAATATCCCAGTGCTTCCAGGGGCAGCTCCCTACCTTCTTAGTTATTCTATTTCCTGCTACCTAATGCTGGAGTTCAAGTTTCACACAGATCCTACAACTCCCTATTGTAAAATCATTTATTTTAATGTACCTCTCTTGACTCCTGTAGGCATCTGAAATTGCAGCTCCCTCTCTAGAGGTATAAACTTTGTTGCCACTCCTTCCTTCTTCACTTAGGAACCTCAATTCCAGTGCCCCCAAACTTCAGTCAATCCTGAAGTCATTCCTCTCCTTCTTCCAACATTCCTAGGGAACCTACTTTTTCTTGGAACCCTTACCATGTTTCTAAATCGATGAACTATTAAACAACTCTGCAGACATTAAATAACAAGATATAAATCTTTTCACGAGGCAATATAGGATTAGTTTCCAAATGTGCATCAAAAACTGTAAGCCATGGGTCCAGCCTGGTGGCACAGCAGTTAAGTGCGCACGTTCCACTTGGGCAGCCTGGGGTTTGCTGGTTAGGATCCTGGAGGCGGACATGGCACCACTTGGCAAGCCATACTGTGGTAGGCGTCCCATATATAAAGTAGAGGAAGATGGGCACGGATGTTAGCTCAGGGCCAGTCTTCCTCAGCAAAAAGAGGAGGACTTGTGGCAGATGTTAGCTCAGGGCTAATCTTCCTCAAAGAAAAAACCAAAAAAAAAAAAAACCTGTAAGTCAGGAGAATGAGGATAGAAATGACTGATTTTTTAAAAAAGGAAAAATACACAGAGCTTTTTTCCTTTCCTTTTGTAACTTTGGCCAATCTAAAATCATATTTTTTGGAGAAATGGAAGTCTATTATGTAACATCGGGCTTGCTTATTTAAACAATTTGATTATTTATATTTAGGGTATAACATATACTTGTCTTATTGAAACAAAATATGGAGGAAAGGAGTTCCCTCACTCTCATCTATTTATTTTTCTTTTGAAGAAGTTAGGAAACAACAGGAACCAAAAACCTAGAGAAAACAATCTGAATTTTTCTTTTTTGTCCCCAGGTATTCACACGTCTAGTTACCAGTCCAGGGAAGCATAAAAACTGATCCTGGGGAAATTTCCTCGGGCAATTGCCTTGAGGAAGGGAAAGAGTCACCTAAGTGGAATAGAAGTGGAGAGACAGTTTACCCTAGTCAGAAAAGTGTGCCTATGAGCACAAACACAGCAATGTAAAAGGTTGTCACAGAGAATTTTGAGTTAGAGATGGGCAGACGTACAAGCTTGAGCTGATAAGGATCTTATTTACCCCTTAAATGTGCTCCAATCTAGCTGAAAAGTGTGACATATTTTTCCCTTTTGATAAATTCTGCCTCAAATTAAAACATGTTTATCAATTTATTCAAATATTTATAGAGTGCCTTCCCTCATGTGACAAATACACAGGACGTGTTCTCAACAAAGACAAGTACACAGATGCCATTAATTTAAATGTAATTAACATATTTTATGAGCCAAAAATTTGAACACAGAACTGCCTTTGAAAATCCAGAGCACATGGTGGTTACTCTAAGTATAACAGGTATGTAGGTTCATGCAAAAAGAGGGAGGATCCATTTACCTCAGAGAGGAACAGAGGTGCACAAGCTTCCCTCAGAGGTCTCGAAAGAACCCTAAGACTGATGATATGGTGCAAGGAATAAACTACAGGAATCATCTCACTTCAAATTGAGAACACCATCAGACGATGCCAAGTAAAACACAAGCACCTGTCATACAATAGAAGCTCAGTAAATGTTTATTGAATGAATGAATAAATGAATCAAAGTCATTATGACGCATATCACAGGTTTGTGGTTTGGCAATAAACATAATGTCTGATTTCACAATACACAGGCATCTGTTTCCCACATAGAATTTTGTGATTTCCAAAAGATATCAAGAAAAAAAAAACTCTAACAATTTAGAAAAAGAAATAAATACTAAGAATGTCCTAAGAGTTTAAACAATGTTAGTCATTGACAATGATCAATTTCTTAAACTTTGTGAGGGTGCATTACATATTTATTATACTACTCTTTGTTTCTTATAAAGCTTTTCTTAATAAATTAGTTTAAAATAAGTGAAAGTAAATTTTACGAATTGAAAAAATACCCAGATCTCATTACTTTTTCCCCTGCCAATCTGCAGGCTCAGGGGAGAAATTGAAGCTGAAGCTGAAGATGAAGAAGCAGACAAATGTCTGGAAACCCTCATATGCGAAGGGTCTAGATGTGTTATGGAGCCCATTCTTCTGGCATTTGGAAGGATTTTACTAATAAGTTCTTTTATCCATTTTACTATCCATCATAAAGCTTTGTAAAAAGTCTGAACATACGATAAAATACTTTTCTTTTAGATAGCCCCTTAAGACGCAAGACACCAATATGACTCTGTGGAAGATGATGTAGAGCCACTTTAACCTGGCTTACATCCACCATTGAATTCAGGTTCTACACTAAGGAAATGATCCTCTCTCAACATTTAAACCAGCTATTAGTGAAGTGGGTCTGAATTCTGTGTCAAAGCTTTCTATAGTTTCATCATAATTTGAGAAGCCATTAATCTACTGGCATCTTCTCTAAAGCGAACACTCAGGATGTCTGCTAAGGAAGTAAAACCCATGCCAGACTTAAAACATTCCTAATCAATGACAAATTTATAAGAATTTCAGAAATGCAGGAGGGGGCTTCATTCCAAGGCTGCTCCCACCCTGGGAGAAAAATATAGTGCCTTAACTGTCTGCACTTATTTAAAATTTGTCACATAAACATACTTGAGTGTTATTTCTATTTAAATTTATAACAGCTTAAAATGTATTTTTAAAAATAGAATTCGGCTAACATCATACTTAATGGTGAGAAACTAGAAGCTTTCCTGCTAAGATCAGGAACAAAGCAAGAATGTTCCCTCTCACCACTCCTTTTCAACATTGGACTGGAAGTCCTAGCTAATGAAATAAGACAAGAAAAGGAAATAAAACATATACAAATTGAGAAGGAAGAAATAAAACTGGCTTTGTTCACAGATGACATAATTATCCAGGCAGAAAATCCAACAGAATTGACAAAAAGACTCCCAGAACTAAGAACTGATTATGACAAGGTTGCAGGATTCAACATTAATCTAGAAAAGTCAATTCTTTTCCTATATACTAGCAATAAGCTAGTAGAATTTGAAATTAAAAACACAATGCCACTTACAATATTACCCCCCCCAAAATGAAATACTTGAGTATAAATCTGATGAAATATGTACAAGACCTATATGTAGAAAACTACAAAACTCTGATGAAAGAAACCAAAGAACTAACTAAATGGAGAGATATTCCATTTTCATGGATAGGAGGACTCATTATTGTCAAGATGTTAGTTCTTCTTGACTCAATCTATGGATTCAACATAAATGTAATCAAAATTCTAGCAAGTTATTTTGCAGATATCAACAAATTGACTCAAAAGTTTACATGCATTGGAAAAAAATCCAGAATAGCCAACACAATACTGAAGGAGAACAACAAAGTCAAAAGAGCAACCCTACCCAACTTCAAGCTACAATATATAAAAGCTACAATATAAAGCTTATATAAAGCTACAATAATCAATATAGTGAGGTATTGGTGAAAGAATAACAAATAGATTAATGGAACAGGATATAGAGCCCAGAAATAGACTCCCATAAATATAGTGAACTGATTTTTGACAAAGGAGCAAAGGCTTTGACAATGGAATAAAGATAAATTCTTTTCAACAAACGATGGTAGAACACAGAGCACATCCACATGCAAAAAAGGAAATCTAGGCATAAACTTTACACCCTTCACAAAAATTACTTCAAAATGGATCATAAACCTAAATATAAAATGCGAAACTGTAAAAGTCAGAGAAGATAACATAGGAGAAAAATCTAGGTGACTTCGAGTATGGTGATGACTTTTTAGACACACCAAAGGCATGATCCACTAAAGAAATAATTCATAAACTGATCTTCTTAAAATTAAAAACTTCTTCTCTTCATAGGACATATTCAAGAGAATGAGAAGACAAACTACAAACTGAAAGAAAATATTTGCAAAATGCATATCTGATGAAGGACTATTATCCAAAATACACATAGAACGCTTAAAATGCAACAATAAGAATATGAACAATCCCACCTTTAAAAAGGCCAAAGATCTTAACAGACACCTCACTAAAGAAGACATACAGGTGGCAAATAAGCACTTGCATAACAATGAGATACCACTACACACTTATTGGAATGGCCAAAATGCAAAACATGAACAACACCAAGTGCTGCTGAAGACATGAAGCAAGAGGAACTCTCATTCATTTCTGGTGGAAATGTAAAATAATACAGCCACTTTGAAAGAGAGATTGGCAGTTCTTTACAAAACTAAACATATTTCTAACTATACAATCCAGCAATCACACTCCTTGGTATTTACCCAAACTAGTTGAAAACTCAGGTCCACACAAAAATTTGCACACAGACGTTTATAGAAGCTTTATTTATAATGGCCAAAATTTGCAAGCAACAATGATGTCCTTAGTGAAGGGAGAAACAAACTGTGGTCCATCCAGACAATGGAATATCATGCAGTACTAAAAAGAAATGAGCTATTAAGCCATGAAAGGACACAGAAGAAACTTAAATGCATGTTACTAAGTGAAAGAAGACAATCTGAAAAGGAAACATACTGTATGGTTTCAACAAAATGACATTTTGGAAAAGGTATAACTATGGAGAGACTACAGAAAATCAGTGATTGCCAGGGATTGGGGGAGGAAGGGATAAATTGGCAAGTACACAGGATTTCTAGGGTGTGAAATTATTCTATATGATGCTATAATGGTGGATACATGTCATTATATATTTGTCAAACCCCATAGAATGTACACCATTAAGAGTGAACCCTAATGGAAACTATGGTCTTTGGGTGATAATGATGTGTCAAGGTAGGTTCATTGATTGTAGCAAATGTACCACACTGGTGCAAGATGTTGATAGTGGGAGAGGCTGGGGGTAGGGGGCAACGAGTGTATGGGAAGCCTTCATATTTTGCTGTGAACCTAAAACTAGAGTCTATTTTTAAAAAAAGCTAAAAAGCAAAGTTTGTTGAAAAAATAGAATTAAACATTTGCAGAACCTGAAGCTCCTCTAAGAAACCTTCAGTCATCTTGTTAACGAACCTGAAGTGAGTTCGCTCACCTGTTACACAGCAAGCCAATCTCTGACACCAGGTGTGGTGGAAGAAAGTAAGAATTTTATTTTTGCACAGCACTGAGCGAGGAGAGAGGGCAGCTAACACTGAAATCCCAAACTCCCCGAAAAGCTAAAAGGAAGGATTTTTGTTTGGGGTTTTAGGTAGGGGAGGGGGAGCATATGGCCTTGCTGGTCGGAGCTTTCCCACCAGCCTGTCTTTGGCCTTGAGACTACTTGATGAGAGGAGGGAGCCCGTGACCTTGATGGTCAGCAGCTTTCCCACCAGTCTCTATCTCTTTGTGGGGAGGAGATAATCCAGGTGGTTGTCCTTGACGGTGTCTGTCTCCATGGAGGATAGTGGATTCTGGAGCCAGGAAGCCAGAGAGTAAGCAGGGAATGAGTGTTTTGGTTTTAACCCCATATATGCTGGGTTTAATGTGGGGAAACTGATATCAGGGTCGGTATCAATCTGAAATACAGTTTGAAACCCACCAAGTGAGACTTTTCTTCATTTTATAACTGATAATAACATCACCAAAAACCACAATAGAGTTAACATGGATTGAGCATACACTTCTTGAGGAACTTTACTAAATCTTTGTAAACATTATCTTCTTTGTTCCTCTCTGAAACCTTATGAGTCAAGTATTATCTTTAACTCATTTTACTTCTAAGGAAAGAGATGTACAGAGGAGCTCAGTGAGTAGCTCGAGGTCATGGGAGGGCAAATAGAAGAGATGGTGCCAATTTAAGGCTCTTGTATGCCAACCTGGAGCTCCTTTATCCTGGTCTCTCATTCTGTGGGGTTGGGCAGGACCTGGGACACCCAGAATGAGAAAAAACGACTGAGGACACAGAGTCCATCTGTGCCTTTCAAAGACTTTGCAGAAAGCAAGTTTGGTGCTGCCCAGAAGAGTATCCTCTGCCCCTTGGGTGAACTAAAGTGGAAAATGCTGAAGAGGCCGTTGAAAGTGTTCTTGCACTTCCTGTTCTCTACTCAGGCATCCACACATGATCTCTGAGTAGCCATTATGTGAAGCTACTGTTCTGGACAGTGTAAGTATAGGAGTGGACCAGATAGGGAAGGTTCGGATTCCAGGTGGAGGAAACAGCAAATGTGAATGAAGGCTGTGAGTTGGGAATGAGCAGACAGACGTGGTGAGGAGCCTAAGGCAGTACCAGGACCTGTCAGGAAAGCTTTTTGCATTAAAAAGATAGGGAAGTTGAGGGAGAGACAATTAAGCTCTTTTTTCCTAACAAAGAGCTGGCACCAGGCTCTATTGAAGCCAGCACAAACTAAAGCTTTGTTTCCCAATTGACACTGCCCACTGAGGCCTCTTCACAGAAGAGTTCTGCCAGAAGCGAGTTAGATTCATTTTTGCCATACTGAGGATGCGTGTGAGTGCTTTAGGAGTGGGAGGCCCTTTGGAGAGATGTTTTTAGCTGCCTCTTCCATAGTTTTCCAATTAAGGAGTGTTGGCATCTACCTCCCTGGGCGTTCCTGTTTCATCCATTATGCTCCAGTAAGACTGAAGTGCTACAGTCCCCTATTCGTGGTCATTCCTCTCTCCTACTCAGGCTTTTTCTGTTCTGGCTCTTTCACATGCCTTATTTTCAGCCTCAAAGTTACTTTCATCAGAAAGATTTTTTGGATCCGTCCCAGGCTGACATCAGTTGGGCCTTTTTTCTTTGTCTCATAGAAGCTTTTGTGTGCAGAAAACAATACTTACTGTAGCCTGTGTAGTCAATGACATTCAATCTACTACAGTTATAAGTTGAAAACCTTGCTTCTCTTAAGCTTTTAAACCTAACTGCAAAAATCTGGTAAATTAAGAATTTTTAGGTTGAAATTGAGCATGGTTTGTATTTATTTACTGTTAGATTAGCTTATACATTTCACAAACAAAATGTGCATTGTAGGGGAGGAAGACATTTCCTTTACCTGATCTGGGTTCTTCTGGCCAGAGTGATGCGGGCTTGGTGAGTCAAGTAGTGGAAAGAAAGATTTCTTGGACTCTCAAGGTCTGGCAGTAGTGCTCTTTTATTCAGATAATAGCATGGAGTAGCATGGGGACAGGATCCACGGGCAATAAGAACTGCAGGAATGGGGACAGGACCCATGGGCAGTAAGAGCTGCAGCATGGGGACAGGACCCATGGGCAGT
>NC_060270.1:14706863-14708257 GCF_021613505.1 Equus quagga | reverse complement strand
CCATGGGCAGTAAGAGCTGCAGCATGGGGACAGGACCCATGGGCAGTGAAGAGCTGCAATGTGTTGAGGCTTAGAGATAAATTTATAAGGCATAAGCATGTGAGTTATTTCTTTACAAGACAAAGGAAAGATCATGAAAAAAATCATTGTTAAAATGGTATCAGTGCAAGTGGGGTCTGGTTATTGGGTGGTCCTTTAACTTTAGATAAGAATCAGATTGGATTAAGTCAGGACATTCTATGCTTCCTGGAGGATGATATAGATCAGTATGTAGGGCAGGACACCTTGGACTTCTCTCCCTGGGGCAGAGGTAGCCTTGATCCTCATTGTAAAATCCCCCCTAAACCCATTTGGTCCCAAAATCTTTTGGGGATATGGACGATGGTCAATCTTCTGTAACGACTTCTGGCTGTACAAGGTGGTAAGCTATCCCTAAATGGGGCCATAGGGGTACAGGCAGGAAGTTGAGTGGACTGGAAGATTGTGCCTCTGGAGTCCAAGGCTGACAAGGTATATAGATCCTCTGGAGAGGAGAGAATCATTTCATGAGAAGTGGTCCAGGAGGAGAAACTTTGTTGACACATGGAAGACAAATAATGAAGTAGACAACAAATTATAATAAGAAATACAATCAATGATTAACCAATGAATAAGGCTTTGATAGTAGTCCAGGGACCAGGACCTCACCAGGAGTCCAACCAATCATTTAGGGACAGGGTAGGGTCAGATTTAACTTGGTGGCTCATATCAGATAGGAAGCCAGAGATATTTTGATGATAGTCAGGAATATAGACACAACATTTGGTTTTTGAGGACTGCCTTACTCATTTGGGATACTTCTAAACGGAGCAGCAAAAGGCTATGTTGTATATCATTTAATGCCATGTGGTAAATTTGTTTAGGACTTCAATGTGCCAGACGACACTTTCGATTCCTAATTAAGAAACGAAAATTGGGGCAAGGTGATCATACAAGTGGAAGACAGAACGGGCCCAGTGTTGTCATAGGTTGGGTAAGTTAGCAGGAGAAGATACAGTAAATGTAGTCCTACCTTGTATTCAGACAAAGTCTAAGGTGCATCACAATCCATCCAGGCAGCAGCCAAGGCCATAAGTTGGAGCCACATAACCACTGAGTGCTGTGAGGGGCTAACCAACATATGCTGGGCTGTCTATCCCAGTCAGTCCCAAACCAATCAGTATTTTTTAAGGCTATGATATGAGAAGACATATAACAGAGAATTTGTCCCATACGTAGGATGTTATTAGGCCACGTATCACAGGTGTGATTGGTTTGTTCCCCAATATAGAGTGGCCTTTTGACTGAGTTGACCACTAGTAGGAGCGAGCCAAATACGTTCGTCCCAAATTTGCTATAGTCCATCCTGTGTGTAT
>NC_060270.1:14590988-14706853 GCF_021613505.1 Equus quagga | reverse complement strand
ACCTTAGGAACTCATTGTTTATGATCCACGTGTGACAAGGCAAATTTAGTTAGCATGTGGGCAGTAAAGTTGAAGGAAAGCTTTGATTGTGCCCAGGGAGCTCCCAGGTATCAGAGACCGATGGCCACAGGGAGACATTATGATTAGTAATAGATGAATCTTGTAGAAGAGAAGAGATAGAATCTAATATCCATGACTGTGTACTATAGCTTCTACTGAAACATAATTTTTCTCTCTAAAATCATCTCATTTTTACAAAAGATAGCCAAATTAAGATTAACTGGTTTGCAAAATAAGTGTAGTTTCAATAAAACTTGGCTCAATTATTTACATAAGTGCAGCAAGAATAGCAATTGATTATACAGGCTCTTTTAAATCTGCTTTGCTGGAATTTTTTTATGAGGAATCTCAGGTTGAACTGTAAAGGTCTCTCAAGGCCAGAAAAGCCAAACCAAGGACTTGCCATCAGATTTTGCCTGCAGTACCTACAGATTTGGATGGACTACTCTCTTCTAGAGGTCCTCCAAAAGATTTCAAGTTTCCTTGCACCTGCCAAATAAGCAAGCTTCCTTATTTACCAGGTAAGATTGCCGGAATCTCTGTAAACAAGGTACCAGACCAATATTTCCAAGTGGCTTTATTCCAGAAAGTCCAATGTTTGTTCCTGAAAAGCTGTCTTGTCATATCTGAGCCTGTATGTTTCTCTCAAATATGACATTCCAGTCAAAACCTTGGTAATATAACCAACGTGTCCTGTTATAAGGAGAACAGATTCTTATTGAACTTATGCAAATATTGCCACCAAATAACCATACTCACTCACAAAGAGTTTCCAAATTCTGGAGGGATCAGGTAGGGAGAAAAAGATAAATGTTTCAGTTCTGCTCATAAAGGTATAATTCCACCAAATTGCTATGTCATAGTTAACAATAAGAGAAAAAGATTTCCTTAAATCTGAGAAAACAAAACAAAACATCACAAACTCAACAATATTTCAAACAGAAGTTATAAAAACTTATAGTCATACTCATCAGTTCATACAATCTTGTATAATCGATTCTTGAGCTTAATCTTCTGTTAGCAGATCTGTGAGCTCAGTTTCTCCATTAGAATTCTGTATTTTCTTACCCAGTTCAGTTTTATGATCTAAAAGTTTGTCAGAAACCTGTAGTTGAGAATCTTGCGTCAGAATTGTTTCCATGAATTTCTCTGAAGATGAAACATATTTGCAAAATCAAAAAGCATCAGAGTAAAACAACTATCTGCAAATGAAAGACTCAAAAGGGCAATTGACAAAAAAAACTTGGCTCCTTCTGTGACATACAACACTTGTAGATAATAACTAAAATTATGACCGCTAACCAGGAGATCAGAATTTTAGGAATGTCATATAATTTTAAAACACCTATATCAATAACATTTACCCACGTAATGTCACCTAAGAAAGTTTATCATCACTTATTTGACAATGCTTCCCATGTAGTTTAATAGACCAAATAAGCCTAATTAGTTTAGAATTTTCCTCCTTACAGGAAGAGAGAGCAAATTTCTTTGAGAAGTCTCGGGGGCCCTCTGAAAATCCCCAGAGAAATTTTTCTTCCTTCTACTAGGTCAAAGGAAAGGCTTCATTCAGGATTTGAATTTTTTTTTGAGGGAGAAGCTTGTCAAAAATACCAAAAGATTTTAAGACACTTGTTCAATTAGGAAACAATGCTCACTAGGAAACAATGTTCAGGTATCCATTCAAAGTGACAACGGAAACAATCAAAAATCTTAAGAGTGACCTCAGTCATTATTTTAACAAAACAATTTGTCTTTTAGGGAGACTTACTCAAAGGAACACCTTTAATAACCTCTTTATCAAGAGCAGACCAAAAGTTCAAGAAAATTATCCTTGAGAAAAACCAAATTTTAATTTTTGCACCAGCTTTTTTTTTTTTTCATTAAAACTCATTTACTTAATTGGATTTACTTTATTCTTAGCCAACTTGACCAGGCATAAAACTCTTTTCTGAGTTTCTCTTACACAAACCTTCTACAACTTTCTTTTTACATTCAGAATTTGTCCCATGCTTTCTTTCTTCCCTTCTAGTACATTAGGACAAATTTATCTTTCTTAACCCAACAAACAAAATTGCTTTCATTCTTTATACCCTCTTTACTGAAAACATACATTTTAACTTCCCTTGAATACAGAATTGTTTTCCTTATTAATTTCCATTAGCTTTAATTACATATATTAATTAGAATTTTTAACCCTTAACAGACCCTAGTAAACACTAAAAAGGTAAGCAATTATGAATTGTCTTTTATATCAGCATTCTAAACACTTTTCATAATTTCTAGAAGCACACCACTTTACAGTAATAGACCCAAACACTTTTAGCCTCTCGCAACAAGAAGCCAAAAGTAGATAACTTAGATACATTTAGCAATAATGTTTCAGTGTTCAATCCAAAAGTGACTGAGATACTCAGATTTTTATCATTTAACTTAACTTGACAAAACTCAAGATTGTTACCAAAAAGAATTTGAAAGCTGTTTTTTCCCCAAGTATACAGACCATAAAACAGTTATTGTACCCACAAAGTCTTACCCATTTTTATCTATTTAAACCATTTGTTTCCAACAGTTGTGTTTAGATTACCCACGAAAACCTCATGAGATATTAGACAAAATTAACCATCATTTAAACCTATTATTTTGCTAACGAATTTCTAACAGACAACATGAACTTATTTGACTAGTAAACCCAGGCTCCATGCCTGCATCATATCCAAATACCGAAAACTCTGACAACAAGACTACTTCAATCAAATGAGCAAACTTAAACAAGCTTTCATTTACCAAAGGTTGGCACATCAGGTTAACTTTGAAAGACACTGGGTGAATTTCTACTACATTTAGAATTTATGTAAGTGCTTACTTTAAGACAATTAAACAGAGCTCTTGATTTTGTCCATACCAGCCAGAGGTAAAATACCACACACATATAACATGTATACAGACACACATACACAGAGTCTCCACAGCTATTGTTTTAAAAATTATTGGGGCCGGCCCCGTGGCCAAGTGGTTAACTTCACGCACTCCGCTTCGGCGGCCTAGGGTTCGGATCCTGGGCATGGACATAGCACTGCTCATTAGGCCATATCGAGGTGGCATCCCACATATCACAACTAGAAGGACCCACAACTAAAATATACAACTATATACTGGCGGGATTTGGGCAGAAAAAAGCAGGAAAAAAAAAAAAGAAGATTGGTAACAGTTGGTAACAGTTGCTAGCTCAGGTACCAATCTTTAAAAAAAAAAAAATTATTGCCATCAATCAGGTACAGTAATACAAGGCTCCCTAATTATGAATCCAAATTTTGTTTTGAACCTTTTTACCAATATTTGTGGAGAAGACACTCAAGATGCTAGATTTTTTGGCAAAGGCACGCTTGTGATCGTTTTTCCCTTTTTTTTTTCAGTCTTGGGAATTAGTGATGGGCTAGGTAGTCCCCAGAGGATTAGCAAGCTCTTTGAGATAAGGGAAATGGGTGGAACCTGAACTGCCTCCAGACCTGCTTTCCAGCCTTACAAGGATTTTCCAAGGACAGTTGCTCTTCATTTCTCAGAAACTGGGTTGTAATTCAAATGACATTAAACATTGATCTACCTGTCCAACTGCATCATAAAGGCACAGAGAAACCCCTCAAGTTTTCTCCAAGATGGAGTTTCTGGGGCATGATTCATCCAACTGAAAGTATTTCCAATTAGTTTGAATGTACCAGAGTGGTGAGTCTCCGGGGATGCTTGGGGCCTTTCCCATGGCGGTAAAGGCAGTTTCCACCTGAGAGTGGACCAGAGAAGGGTGTAGAGCCCAATTGTGGGTGTCAAATAGTTTTAAGATTTAGTCAAGTCCTGCTCAGCCGGGGCACTTAGTCTCTGAGCCCACACAAAGTAAGGCAGGGAAGCAGGAGGCAAAGGCCTGGAACTGGCTGGAGGCCGGGGCTCCCAGAGCTGGGCTTGAGAGTTAAGTCCCTGACAAAAGGTTTAAGTTTGACTTTGCAGAAGGTCCAGGTTCTGGTCAGGTCCAGCCTGAACTTAACCTCGACTTGGTGACAACAGAGGAGGTGATGAATGAAACAGACAAAGAAAGGAAAAGAGGAGATCAGACCTCGCCCTCATGGCCTCTTCCAGAGGGTTATCAAGATAAGAGTCACACAACAGTTCCCATGCTGGGGCACACTACCCTAGCACAACAGTTCACAGAATAAATCACAGGTCTCCTACCCTCGTAACCCACTCAGTAGGTGACTAAAATACTCAATGAGTCAACCGTCAAGAGAGGGAACCCCACTTGGGGTTGCTGGGGTGATCAGACCTGGAAACCAGAGTGGGGGGGACTCCCAGGGGTGGAGCCTTTCACTCTAAAGATTTCTTTGTTTCTCAGTTGCAAAGCTCGAAAGGAGACCAAAATGACCACTGTAACCTTAATAGAGACAAAAGAAAAGAGTCCATTACCTTGAAAATCCCCCCCCTGAACCTAGGGCAGCGTCCTACCTGTTGTTCCCTCTGTGGTGTTCCTATAGCAAGGGGTGACGGGGGCGTCCTCCGGCAGTGCATCCATTGTATACCTTCCATATTTTGCCTGGGAGTAATAGGTACTTGGTGAATGGTCCCAGAGATAAAAGAAGAACTTTAAGAGAGATGAAAGAAAAGGATCCATTACCTTGAAATCCCCCCTGATGGGGTTCCTATAGCAAGGGGTGATAGGGGCATCCCCCTGAATTGCATCCCTTGTATACTTTCCCTATTATGCCTCGCAGTAATAGGGACCTGGTGAATGGTCCCAGAGGTAAAAGAATAGAGAAAAACAGTGAGGAATTTTCTACTAGTCTGGGGGACATTCTATCCAATTGCCTCCTGGAGCCATTCTCCCAAGAAGGGGCTCCCATATTCAACCAAAGCTTAGAGTTTGGTACTTTCCTTGAACTGGAGTCCCGATTGGGACTTTCCTGCAGTTTGGAATGTGGTCAGGAGCCATGGAGAGGGATCCCAATCCAGCCTTAGGAAAAGAAACCTGCCATGGGAGTCTTGGAGATTGGTGACCATCTTAATGACTTAAGTGGTTGACCCGTGCCCATGAAAAGTTTATATATTAGAGATAGAGTTAGGAAGGAATGGATGAATTCATTCTTCATCACCCTCAGGCTTAAGGTACTGATTCTCTTCAAGCTGAATGCCATGGTTTGCCCCATGGAGTAGCCATAGGCAGCAAATGTGGATTCATACAGATGTCTGAGAAAGTTCCTGATGAAGAAGTGAATTTAGATCCATCCTGAAAAAGAGAAAGGCACAAGGAAGAAAAGGGCACTTACTAGAACTTCAGCTCACAAGCTGATGAAGCAAGACCCCCGTACGGGCCACCAGAAGAAACGATGCAGGCTCGGTAAGTCAAGGAGTCAAAAGAAAGGTTTCTTGGACTCTCACGGTCTGGCAGTAGTGCTCTTTTATTCAGAGAATAGCGTGGAGTAGCATGGGGACAGGACCCATGGGCAGTGAAGAGCTGCAACGTGTTGAGGGTTACCGCTAAATTTATAAGGCATAGGTATGTGAGTTATTTCTTTACAAGACAAAGGAAAGACCATGAAAAATATCATTGTTAAAATGGTGTCAGTGCAGGTGGGGTCTGGTTATTGGGTGTTCCTATAACTTTAGATAAGAATCAGATCAGATTAAGTCAGGATGTTCTATGCTTCCTGGAGGATGATATAGATCAGTATGTAGGGCAGGACACCTTGGACTGCTCTCCCTGGGGCAGCCTTAATCCTCATCAGGAGAACAAATTAAATTCACATGAGACAGACTAACAGGAGAAAATTAAACAAAGCTTTATAACATGTATACATGGGAGAGGCTCAGGCAAGCTGAGCAACTCACCAAAATGGCTGAAGCCACCACCTTAAATACCATCTTCAGCTAAAGGCAAAGGAGGATGTTGGGGGTGGGGGGAGTGGATCATGGGAGCTTACCACATAAGTACAGTAAACAAGAGTCAGGTTATTACACAGACTTGAGTCCTTGCCTTCCACATTGATAAGAGCTTCTAGAGATAAGGTCATCCCCTAAGTGTTTCAGTAAAAATTATTTGTCTACCATGTTAGTTTCTCTTAAACATCTTTAATACAAAGCAGTAAAATGATTTTTAAATGATGTATTTGCATAAAAATAATTTTATGTGAAAACCAATGTATGTATTTTTTCATCATCACTGTGTTTATTTTTTTGTACAGTCTCAGGTTTGCAAAGTCATTTATATAACGAAGTAGAACAGAATCATCATTTCAGGCCCATCAAAGTAGCTGAGATTATATACTCAGAGTCCTCGGTGAGAGATTTGATACCAATGCTATGGATTTGGGGTTGTTGTGAACCAACACGGAGCACATCCCAGGAAGATTCCTCTCAAGTTAATAGGGTAATCCTCTTTTCAAGGGTTCTGCTATGTCAATAAAGAACCTACTGGTATATCAATTTAGCATATTACATAAATCCTGGCCCTCTTCCCAGTTTCACCCTTACTCAAATTTTATCATATTTACTTACAACATTTTATCACTTGACTTGGATAAATGAATACTATGACACACACTTAGATTTCAGTCTCTTTGTTTCCTGATTGGAATAAATACAGTCGTGCAATATTACATATTATATAAATACAGTCAGACAGTATTATACGTTGCATTGCTTTCACAACCACCATTATTTAAGCAGGTCAAGGCAGGAAGTGAGGACATAAATGGAGTAAAGCTCAGATAAACCATGTGTGTTAGCTTCCTAGGACTGCTGTAACAAAGTTCCACAAACTGAGTTGCTTATTGTCTCACAGTTCTGGAGGCTAGAAGTCCAAAATCAAGCTGTCAGCAGGGCCCTGCTCTCTCTGACACATGTAGGGGAGAACCCTTCCTTGCTTCTCCCCGGCTTCTCGTGGTTTTCTGGAAATCTTTGGCACTCCATGAATTGTAGATGTTTCACTCTAACCCTCCATCTTCACGGGGAGCTCTCTCTGGTTTTAGAATAGGACGTAGTCTGTGACGCCTTTGTGTAAACATGGAATGAAACACTCACCACCCTCAAAAAACACCCATTGTATTTTGCAGTCTCTTCTAAAATTTGATTCTATAATCTCTTCATGGGGATGACAACTCCAAAAGGAATTAATACCAAAACAGTTCTGCCACAGTGGCTAGAAAAGTGAGGAGAGCAAAAACATAAGTAGAGGAAGTTTGCTTTCTGTGACCAACCCTTCACCCCCAAAGCCTAAAACAGACCCTAGACACTCTTAGCCTACATGTTGGATTCCAGGCCATCAGCTAGTACTCAACTCAGACCCTCACTTCCCTAAACCCTGGGCCTTCCACCCCCCAAATATGTCTGTCCGTAGTCTGCATCATATCACCTTCAGGTAGTGGTTCTTAACTTTTTAGAGGATCACAAACCCATTTAAGAGTCTAATGAAAGCTCTGGACCCTTTTCTAAGACTCTGGCATTCAATCAAGCATTTGACAAATATTTACTGAGCACCTAATCTGTGCAAGGCACTATGATCAGTGCTGGAGACACAATATTAAATAGCACAGATATCTTTTCTTGCTCTCAGGGAGCTTATATGCTAGAAAAACAGTTAGATGATGAATAGAAAACTACACAATTAATTATTCATTTTCATTAAAATACTGGTTCAAAGAGAGGACATATGGAGCACAGTGAGGAGATGTGAAAATCTAAACTAGACTGAAGGGGGCAGTTCTGGAAGGTTTCTTTAGGAAATTTTACTAGCCGATAGCTGAAGATCAGGAGAATTTAGCCAGTCAAACGGAGCAGTGGGGAAAACTCTCCAGGCACATTGAAGAGCATGTATCAAGGCCCTGAGGCAAAAAGGGAAAGAGCATATTCAAGAAATGAAGGTGATAGATCATGATGATGGTCCTGTGTCTTCACTTCACCCTTTATCTTCTGTTTTGCTATATGTGTTTGAAGTTCCTTTTGCTAAAAAGGTACCATCTATCTATTTTCACATTCCTTGAATCTGTTTTGATTAATAGGATGTAATAGAAGCAACATGTGTGAATTCCAAGCCTAGGCCTTGTGTGCTTTCACTTGCTTTCCCTTGTACTTCTCTAATTGCCACAGGAACATGCCCAGGACAGCCTGCTGGAGGATCGGAGACATGTGGAACAGAATCAAGTTGCCTCAGTTTCCCCAGGTGACTACCTGCTGACCCTCAGACATAGGAACAAGTATAGCCAAGACGTGTAGAGCTCTCTAGCTAACCATACAGATGAATGAATGGTGGTCATATGCCCCTAAGATTTGGTGATGGTCTGCAAAATAATCATGGCATTAGATAACTGACACAGTCAACTTGGCTGAAGGGCACAGAGAGTCAGGGGAAACGGTGCAAGCTGAAGCTGGTGACGTAGCTAGGGGCCAGACTACTAATCTTGTTATGGATCTTAGATGATACTCTAAGAGTGATGGAAAGCCATTGGAACGTATGAATCAGGGAGTTGTCACAATCAGAATCTAGAAAGATCACTTGGGTACATTTATAGGGAATGGATTAGCAATATTTCAGGCAAGTGATGGTAACGTCTAGAATAAAGGCAGTAGTGGTAGAGAAGTAGAGATGTGTATTTTGTTTTTAGGATGTAACAGTAGTAGGATTTTGAGTAACTGGGTATAGGAACAGATGGAGAGAGAAATGTTAGGGATGCCCGCCATTTCGGGCTTGTATGCCTGTATGGATGATGACACTGTCCACTGTGACAGGGAAAAATGGAGGAAGATGGGGTATAGGACTGGGAAAGACCAGAGTTCGGCTTTGGACCTGTTCAGTTTGAGTTTTCTGTAAGGTAGAGGTGTTTGGTAGGCAGTTGCACACCCATATCTGAAGCTCAGAAGAAGTCTGGGTTAAAATTAGTAATTTTGGAGCTGTGAGTGTATCAATCATAGCTGAAGCCATGGGCATGGATGAGATCACACAGGGAAAGAGTACAAAGTGAGAAAACGAAAGGTCCTACATCTATGCTTTTGAGAACTGCAAAATGTAAAGTTTGGGTCCAGAAGGACTGGCTGGAAAGATAAGAGGAAAATCCAGTGCACATAGTGTCACTGATGATAATGGGACAGAGTGTCAAGAAAGAGAGTCTAGTGTGAGATATTGTGCGGAGGTAAAAAATATTCATTGAACTTAGTGACATGGAGGTTGCCAAAGTAAAAACTGAGAAAGAAAGCAAAAACTTGCTCGCAATTTCAAGAGGATCGTGGAGCTATGCCATCACAAACCCCTGAAGTCTAGATTAGAAACTCCCACCTCTGGCTTCCTAAAAGCCATCTGATCAGATAACCCAATTGGGTTCGAAGTGTTAATTCTTTACCATCAAAGACAAGGAAAATTATTTAGCTGACTTTAAGGCCAACTGTAAATATGTGAGTTTTGTGCTCCCAGCCAGGCCAGTGGCCCAAAGTAAAAGGTTAGAATAATATAAAGAACGTAGTTTATTTATTTGCCTGTGGGAAAGCCTGTTCCTCTGCAAGTGTAGAAAGCATCAGATGAACCAGCTTCCGGGAGATGACTGCACAGAGGTGAAGCTCTGCCAGGTATCCCGATCTATTTTCCAGGCATGGCCAACACTGGCTTCTTCCTGCCCTGGAAAGTAATCTTTTTGTTTGGACCTGACTGGACTATTCTTAACCCAACCAGGGATAACACCTGATGATGTGAGCAAAATCTGGGGATTCCTGAGAAGGGATTCCAGAAACTACAGTCAGAAATACGTAAATTTGAGATAATGAAAGCAGAAAAAGTTTTAAAAGACTCTCAGTTTCACACAATGAACTCTCTCTCTTGACCATTCAACCACTGAACCATGACTGCTAATTGCCACAGGCCAGTGATTTCACAACTCAGCCCTTCACACTACTGAGCAACTGCAATAATTAGAAAGTTCATCCTTTTACCTTGTCCTACTTGGTTCTAGTTCTGCCCTCTGGATCTTTGTACTATTTTGCTAGGGGTGCCATAACAAATTACCACAAATTTGATGGCTTAAAACAACAGAAATTTATTCTCTCACAGTTTCGGAGGCAAAAAGTCCAAAATCAAGGTTGTTTGCCGTGCTGTGTACTGCCTCCAAAGGGTCTATGGGCAATCCATTATTTGCCTCTTCTAGCTTTGGGTGGCCACAGGCATTCCTTGGCTTGTTGCCAGTCACTCTCATGTTTCTCTGGTCACATTGCCTTCTCCTCTCCTCTATGAGTCTCTTATAAAGACACTTTCCACTGGATTTAGGGTGCTCTGAGATAAGCCAGAATGATCTTATCTCAAGGTCTTCATCTTAAATTACATCTGCACAGACCTATTTTCCAAAGAAATGTTCAAGTTCTGGGGATTAAGATGCAAACCTTATCACCTTACAAAAGAGAGAAGTGGACTATTTAATAACACGAAAGGTGGGGTTTTAGGTACTACTTCTTGGAGTAACTCTCCAAGAAGTTTTGATCAAAACCACTTCAAAAATTTACATCACATCAGGGGCCGGCCCTGTGGCCGAGCAGTTAAGTCCGCATGCTCTGCTTCGGCGGCCCAGGTTTTTACTGGTTCGGATCCTGGGCGTGGACATGGCACCACTCCTCAGCCCATGCGGAGGCTGCATCCCACATAGCACAACCAGAGGCACTCACAACCAGAGGCAGAGAATACACAACTATGTATCAGGGGGCTTTTGGGAGAAGAGAAAATAAAAAGGAAGATTGGCAACAGATGTTGGCTGAGGTGCCAGTCTTTTAAGAAAAAATTATATCACATCAAAATTCTTTCCATCTGGTTATATCTAGTTCTGCCATTTTACATCTGGAAAAACTACGTAGCTTTCCCAAGCCTCCAGGGTTTCTGTTGTAATTGTCATTGTCGTTTGTTTTTCTGTTGTGTAATAGAATAGCTGTACCCTTAATGTGAAATTAAATGACATAATATATGAACAGCAATCAGCCTTATTCGGCACTATGTGTGTAAAATAGCAAAGTGCTCAATAAACGTTAGTTGTTTTTTTTATTATTAGTTTACGGCACTTTGAAGTTTTCAGTGTGTAAACAGTGACTCATCTGATTTAATCCTCATAATCCCATAGTTGGCTACTTATGTCAGGAGAATTAGACTTGGCAAGAGTTGCCTTATATTACTGCATTATTAGTTTAAGGATTAATTTTTATTTGCCCCTCCTCTTCTCCAAAGTGACTTGAAGCAGTTTCAAAATATATATAGTTACAGGGCCAGCCCAGTGGCGCAGAGGTTAAGTTCGCATGTTCTGCTTCTTAGCGGCTGGGGGTTCGCCGGTTCAGATCCCAGGTGCGGACATGGCACTGATTGGCAGGCCATGCTGTGGTAGGCGTCCCACGTATAAAGTAGAGAAAGATAGGTATGGATGTTAGCTCAGGGCCAGGCTTCCTCAGCAAAAAAAAGAGGAGGACTGGCAGTAGTTAGCTCAGGCCTAATCTTCCTCAAAAAAAAAAAAAGAAAGAAAAAAATATATATATAGTTAAAAAGTAGTAAATTGGGGAAATTAGAACCAAGTAAAAAGTGAGCACTCATATCAACCATAATGGTAAGCTCAATTCATCAAGTGTCCTACTTAGCTCTACAGAAGTCTTAACAGTGGCTTTTCTGGATGATGGGAAAATGGGTCAATTTTTTGATGTCTCTCCTTCCCCGGCTTTTAATTTTTTGAACTTTACAACTTTTCTATAATCACGTATTACTTATTATTTTCATAATCAGAAAGAAACTTCTTAATTGGACTTTGACTTCTTGACAGTCAAGGCAAGAAGGGAAAATCAGTCATTTACATAGTTAGGATCTGAAAGCAGAGAGTGTGCAAATTCCTTCAGGAAAATAACACTTTTTCCAGTATTGGTTTTTATTTGGAACATTAAGCAGTATAATGTACTTTGACCTCAGTATCATTTCTCAGCAAATACACTGACAATGCTCACTAATGCTTTTTGCAGCATTGTTCAAAAAGAGCAAAGAGTGTAAGTGATTTTGGAATGGGCTAAGATGACGTGGTCCAAGAAAACATGCCAGTTAGATGGATTGTGTCCTTAGTCAATTACGCCTAAAGATCGCTGTGAAGCGAGCCCAAGAATGAGTAAGAAGGCAATGACTCCTGGGTCTGGTTTATCACTACAGAGTTTGAAAATGTGCTCAGAGCTGGCTATGATAGCTTGGAATATCTGAGGATCATAAATAAAATATTTGTTTAAAAAGTTTTGCAATAATATTGTGTATAGTATAACTCCAGAAATGATGAAGTACTTGGCTCAGATGGGTGGCCTTTAGCCTGTATCCAATACAAACTAAGAGCAGGTAACACTTAGACATAGAGGGAGACAGTGACATTACCTGCAGGGGTGAAGTATATGTCACTCCAACTTTATCATCTGTAACAGTGTACTCTTTGATCAAATATTGGAGGTCAAGAGAGTCACCCCAATTGGTAAAAAAAGCTATTGCAAAGCTCTCTGCCATGTAGCTGATCACGGTGATTTTCTTTTGAATCCAAAAGCAAACCCAACTGATTAGCCAAACTGTGTCGGCACCTGGTCTTTCTGCTAACTCGTTCCTACTGTGACCTTTGTCGGGAGAGTGGTTGTATAATCATTTTAACCCCTGGGCTTTGATGGGAGATTGAGAGCAGAGCATGTGGGATTATATTTCCACTGATAAAGGTCAAGAGTAATGGCATTCAAGGCTGTTGACTGAGGAAAGATTTTATCTGGAAACCAAACAAAAAAGGTGGCCGAGATGAATAGATTGTGAAAATAGAGGAAATAACAGTATTCTTGCTTAGATGAAAGACCACCGTCAAGTAGCCAGGAGGAACCCAGTTCCTTTTTTACACTATGAACTACAAAATTTTAAAAAATATACAAAAGTAGAAAGAAGAGCATAATGAACCTCAGTTTTAGCAGTGACCAACACATGGCCAATCTTATTCTCTGTCATCCATATCCAAGACACCATATCGTTACAGATGCAATTATGGGGAATCAAAGTATACATTTAATTATAATAAATACATTTCTAAATTGTATTTCCCATGCATGTTATTTCATGAATTTTCACAAGTTGTTTTTAAATACATGTAGGTGGGTTTATTTTGTCTGTCATTGTGTTAAATTTCTTCAGGAAAAGGATTTTATCAGTGTCTCCCTCTGCAACTCTCTCTCAGGACCCAGTACAATGGGGTGGCTGAAACAGTGCTTGATAAATGCTACCCACTGCAAGATACGTGCTGCCATTCTGCTCACCATAAACACTCAGTTTTGGCATCCTCTTCAAGCGTTTTGGGGGCTCTCTGTCTCTGATGGCAGGTTGTGGCTGTCAATAATGTACAGCAGGATGGCAAAATTCAGAAAGCCAATGCTAAATAGAAAGGATTTTAACTTTTGTTTGTTTTATTCCTTTTGTCTTATTCTCAGCACAAGGAAGGGCCAAATCATCCCCGAGGATGCACTGGGGTCTCTGCTTCTGCTGGAGCAAAGCCCAGAAGGTTTCCTCTCTGCTCAGCCAGAGAGCAGCTCCCACTGCCAGCATTCCTACCTCCTCCTCAACCCCATGTCCACCTCCGGACGGGGCGGTGGGGCTGACTGCAGGGAGAAGGAGTTGAAAACCACTGAGAACAGAGGCCTGTGCTGTTTCAGTGGGAGTTTTGAGGTCACAGGGCAGACAGCCCTCAGCTCGCGTTGGGAGATACATCCCTTCTCACTTGAGCCTGACAGGCACTCACTTAGTGCACATCCAACTTATAACTGAGGAAATGTAAATTCAGAAATTAAACAGTTGACCCAAGATCACTCGTCACTTAATGCCAAGGTTAGAACTTAAACCCCATTCTTTTGGCTCTAAATCCATTATGCTTGTCTCTGTGCCTCATGACCACCAATTTCCAAAAGCCTTTTTCCTATTCTCTGGTTCAGTCACACTCTCCCACAGGGAAGGAAGGAGGTTCCAACGCAAGGCTGATAGAACACCTCCTCCTCCTATGATGTAGGGCATAAAATTAATTTGTTCAAAAAACATTTATTGACCACTTGTACAAGTTGTTAGGGAAAAGCAAGCAAGCAAACATAAAAATCTCTGCCCTCGTAAAGCTTACAATCTAATGGAAGGAGACAGATACTAAACAAAATAAACAAGTAAAGCACATAGCTCACTAGATGGTGATGGGTACAATGGAGAAAAATGATGGAGGCGAGGGAGATAGAGAGTATTTGTTGGGAAAGGGCTTACGTGGCTGTCTATAGGGAGAACATTCCGGGAAGAGAGAAGAGTAAGTGCTAAGGTCCTGTGGTGGAAGTATGTCTGAATGTTGGTGAAACAGCAAGGAGACTGTGGCTGGCAGAGCACGATTAGGAGAAAGAGCAGTAGGACATGATCTCAGAGAGTATCAGGGAGCCCAGTCATGTCGAGCCTTATAGTCCACGTAAAGACTTTGGCTTCTACTCTAAATAAGCTGGGAAGCACTTGGAGATTTTGTGCAGAAGAATGACATGATATGTCTTCACATATTTTAAAACAGTTATGAGAACAGACTGCAAGAGTGAGAAAGCAGTAGCAGGGAGATTAATTTGAAAGCAACGGCAACAATCTAGAAAACAGATGATGATGGTTCGGGCCAGGTGGTAGGCTTGAGGGTTGAGTTGGATTCTGAAGACAGTGATAGAGCAAATAGGATATACTGATAAGATGTGGGCTGAATCACAGTAGGAGGGGAGGGGCAGAGAGGCCACTGCTCAGGAAGCCTGGGGTTCAGAGTTGGAGTTTCAGCCCCATCTCACATTTATAGCGTTCCCCACGAAACTCTGAAAAGCTTGGGGCCTCATTTTGCACACTACAACAATTGGCTTACACACCCTTCCAACCTCACAAGGCTCAGCTGAATAGGATGTCTGTGCAAAAGTTGGCTTGTTTAGAATTGAAGCAGAGCTCTGTGTGACCTTGTGCAAGTTCATTAGCCTGAGCAACTGTGGTGGGGAGACGCAGGTCAAATCTGGAATAGCTTGAGAGCAAATATAAAACAAAATAAAACAAAAACATTACTGTTGCGACGAATTAATTTAGGAATCTTTATTTTAAAGAAGTTAAATTTCTTTCTTAACGAGATAGGAAAAACCTGATCCGAGAAACTGTTTTAACTGCACCCTATCCCTAGTTGTAATATGGATTTTGTACTCTTTGAATCTGCATTATGAAATGTCACCTGGTTTATGATTAATTCATTACTAACCCCCTCCCTACCCTAAATCCTCATCTTCACTTTTAGTTTTATTTAAACACAAAAGGCCTTTTTTTTTGCTTTCCCCTGTCTCTGAGCAGATTTACTACCACCCTGGAATTTTTCTAAATTTTTACTACGTGATTGAGCTATTCTAAGTGACTCAAATGTTGACAACTTTCCCAATCTTGCTTAACCATGCAAAGCCCAAGCTGCCTTTTTCCAATTCACAAATTCATAAAAAGCACCCCTAAACTGAAAGGTTCAGAGAGTATGAGGGAGTTGGTAAACCCCTCTCAGCAGGGAGAGGGCAAGAGTCACAGGGCACGACTGGTGCTCCACGCGGACCTGTCTTCTCAGCCAGCTGCGTGCTCTGAGTTACCCCTTCCTCCCCCTCTCTTCCTTCTCTATGACCCTCAGTCTTTTCCATCAAAACCTACCTATTCTAAGTTCAAGGCTCTCAATATCCTACAATATAACTGATAAGCCACTTAATAAGCCAATTTACATTGAATTTTTAGTGATGAAGAAGGATTATTCCTAGGGCTCTCTGCATTTTCAGAGGAAGCCCCGAAAGATAATGGCCTGGCTAGGATTATGGTGGAAGTGTGGGATGCTCAGGCACTGTGAAGAGAGCTGTTTAGTAAGGAGCTGCTTTGAGAAACACTCATGAAATCCTCCCTTAAAGCGGTCTCCTCCTTTGCCCGTACTTGAAGGGAGTCTTCAGTATTGTCCCTGAGACCATTTCAGGGTGTCCACGAAGTCAAAATTCTTGCCATAATCACACCAATACATCATTTGCCTTTTTCACTCTCATTCTTTCACAAGTGTGCTGTGGAGTTTTCCAGAAGTTACATGATGTGTGACGTTGACATCACTCTGATGATTAAGAGAATGCATGCCTGTACATTCTTGTTTTTAAAATGTATCAGTTTTAATTTCAAATACGGTAAATATCAACAGACATAATTCACTTTACAAGAAAGCTATTTTGGGTTCTTGATAAGGTTTTTAAGTGTGCAAAGGGGTCCTGAGACCTAAATGTTTGAGAACTGCTGCTTCAAGTTATCGTATCTGGTCTGGCAGCTGAGATACCAGACATACAGCAAAACCAAAGGCAGGGTGGCATTTCCTCTTAAATTCAAAACCCTTTGAGCTCAGCAGTGTGCAACAGCTGGTATCTATAAACAAAATCGAAATATTACAAAGAAGGAAGTGCTCCAAAACTGATGGGGGCATGTCAAAAGGACACTGTGTCAAAAGGACACTGTGTCAAAAGGACACAGGAACCGACAAGAAGGAGCTCCCACTGGCCAGATTAGGGACATCTGATTTGTGACTTTGTGATCAATCAGCAATGTCAACAGCATCTTCTAACAGGTGAGAGATAGAGTGGAGGAGAGAGTTTCACACACAGAGGGAAAATACAAGGATCATCATTAATGTCCACATTTCATAAGAGAATGTCAGGAACCAAATATTTACAGTTGACACTTTCAATTATTCAGTATCTTAATACAAATATAAAAAATAACACAAAATTAAATAACATATGAAACTTACTAAATATATAAATATCCAATTTAACAGTGAAAACAACAGAAGTTTTAGTTTCTAGGATACTCCCTGGATAAAGACAAGAAAGCAAAAGACACTGAAAAAGCCACTAATTGGGTCTTATGATTACATGAGTTCAAAATTGTCCCGTGAGTTAGAACAATATATGTCGAACAAAGGGATTTGCAAACCGATTCATGCTTCCTCTGCTATTGTGACAAGTTACCTCATAGAAAAAGAAGCCAGGAGGGCTGAAGCATCTGAATTAGCTGTCTACTATTCAGGAATCTCCCAAAAAACTGTTTTTATAATACGTTTATATTAGGTTGAAGTCAGAACGACTAAAACAGGGCTGGGTCATATTACGGGACAAATGGACAGGAAATGCATGCTTTTTAAAAAATGTGAGCTGCTGTCCAAGACTAACAATATTTCTTCTCGACAAAAACAGGTAAGTAAAGTTAAGGTTGCCAATGTTATTTCACAATAAATTCAGTCCCATTTTCATTATGGTAAATGTCACAGAAGTAACACGAGGAATATCAGTGAAACCAAGGATTCTACAAAGACCACCTATTAGCAAAGCAGTAGCAGGTAGTGACTAGATACCCAGTGATGGGGAAACAGATTCGTGGGCCTGGAACAATAAGGGAAGAAGAGACGATGCAGCAACAGAACGGTGAAAGGTCGTCTCAGAAAAGTTCGTTGGTCCTCAACCTTTCTATATTCTTTCTTCTTTCACTTCTTTCCCTTTGTTTATTCCTTTTTTTTTTTTTTTTACCAGAATTACATGTTTTTAGAGCAGAACGGCAAATGATCTGGTCCAACTCCTTAACTTTCAGGATTCGGACATGGAAGTTCATTGAGATAAAGTAATTAACATAGGGTTGTCACCAGTCGGAGTCAAAGTCAGCCTCTGAGCTGTGGCTCCTGAGTCAAAGTCCGGTATTCTTTCAACAGCACAACACTGCATTGCTTCACAAAATCAAGTCCTACAACAGACTTGAGAGGTAAAAGGATTTCTTCTTGGAATTCACACAAGCACTGGGTAGCTTAGACAACAGTAGAAAGTCTTGAAATTCTTGGACTTTTTTACTCCCACCTCTTTTGCTCTTTTGGTCCCTTGGAGAATGATCCTTTTTCTACTGCTTTCCTCCTCCTCAGATTCAAGTAGACCAGGAAATAACTTTCAGGGCTCTATGTGACTCCTCTAGGGCTCTGGATAAACGGAAGACAAGAGATTAACACTGAACATCTATAATTTTTATCCCAACAGATTTTAAGAAGATAAATAACAAAGGGTCAATAAACACAGAACTTTCCTTGTGCAGATTTCACTGGCAAAGAGAAGGAAGTAGACATTCCTGACCTTGTGCAATGTGAGGAGACTGGGACTCTCCTTAAAAAGGACACTGGTAAATCTAGGAAACAATGGTTTACAGAACCACCTAAGACTAGAAGTAAAAGAACACGTCCAAGATTTCCACATGATCTACAGTAGTCCCCCTCACCCAAAACCCCCAGTGGATGTCTGAAACCGCGGATAGTACCAAACCCTAAACATATATATTCTGTTTTTTTCCTATACATGGAGATCTATGATTAAATTTAATTTATAAATTAGGCACAGTAAGACATTAACAGCAATAACTAATAATAAAATAGATTATTGCAATATACTGTAATAAAAGTGATCGTTTGAATGTGGTCTATCTCTCAAAATATCTTACTCTACTGTACTCACTCTTCTCGTGATGATGCGAGACAATACGAGGCCTACATGATGAGATGAAGTGAGGTGAATGACACAGGCATTGTGACACAGGATTAGGCTACTATTGACCTTCTGACAATATGTCAGAAGGAGGATCATCTGCTTCTGGACCTGGGCGATCACAGGTAACTGACACGGCACAAAGTGAAACTGCGGATAAGGGGGGCCCACCGGATGTGTATTTTATTTAAAACCTGGAGCTCTGTTTCCTGTGGGTACTAGCTTGCTGGACATCAGATTGGGGATGGCCACAAAGCAGACAGATGGAGGTCCTTTCAAGAGCTCTTGGTTTTCTACCACATAAACTGGGAAGATGTGGGCCTCCCTTCAAGTCATCTAAACAGTGAAGTAAAAGACCTGAGGTTTTATCTTGGCAACAGCTCTCACTCTCTGTGTAATCGTAAGCAATTCTTTACCAGAACCTGCAAAGTTCTACATGTTTTACTCTTGCCAACATTTCCAGTATCAGCTGTGGATGGTGAAAGACACAGAACAGCTCAAGCAAGAATGCCCAGGCCGAAGGGTGTGTAAGCTAGTGACCTTGTGATCAGATTATGTCATGACATCTGGATACGGTGGGTGGTAGTTGCACCCATTCAACGGTAAAATTTTGCAGAAAAATAGCCTTGTAATGCAAGATTTCTCCCAGCAATTCTGACCCCGGCAGTTCGATAAAGGTCGCTTTTCTCATATAAAGCATCACATTCCTTCCGCTTGGAATCACGAGGGTAGGGGAAGGGGTTGTGCGTTACCACTCATCCAGCCTTCATCTGGCAATTACGTAGCAGAGGAAAGATTCTCATTTTTTTGGAAACGAATATTCTTTGTATTGTTTTTCCAACTAATCACCAATTTCACCATCACAAATCGTTTATTGAGCAGCTCTGCTATTTTTGACGTAGTTTTAAGCTTAAAATAGAAAGTGACATGATCCTACCTGGGATGTAGCGTTTTACTAACATTGGCTTTGTTATCGCAAAGAGCCCATTTATAGGTTAGGTTATTATGAAATGAAGTGAAAGAAATCAAGGTAATTATACAGATAGTGTGGATGAAAAAAAATACTTCCACATGAAACAGCTACATACTCCAAGAAACAGTGAAGTTTGGAATATGCATTTCACATGATTGTCTAACTTTTCTATTGTTTTCCAACTCAGACTTGACTCACCCAAACAAAAGAAAACTGCTACTTAAATAAAGATTCCTAAAAACTAAGTGATTGTCTATGACGATCTGCACCAAAGTGAAGTTCTTGTTTCTGAGAAGCATATAATCATTGGTGAGTTGACCAATGAGAAACAAAAGATGATTCTCAACCCTAATTTTAACCTCATTGTAGTATATGGGGAAGGGACAAATTTATGACATCAACTGAGTTTTAAGAGAAAGAACTGTTATAAAATGGTGAAAAATTTCCCTAGGAAATTTTAATTTTTTTCTCACTTTCTATTTCAGTAACAAAGTACTGGATTCATGAAAGAAGAAAGAACACTCTTTGAAAACCTATTAACCTATTATCTTCTTGGTGTAGTCTCATGGGAAGTAACTGATGATCCCATCAGGAATGGTGCCAAGAGACACTGCCTCTGACTCGTATACCTTCCTGCAGAGCACAGCTTTACAGCTGAAAAAACCAGCATCATACTCCCTGGCATTAGACAGAATCACAGGGAAAGAAAAGGGAGTCTAACTTCTCTATTAAAATAACATCAGCCATTAGAGATTACCCCTCTGTCCAAAACCTGTAAATTTGCTGATGCTTTTGTGGGCAACGAAGAAGTGATTTTGATCTAAAATAAGCTTTTTTTTTGTCAATTATCTAACAAAGAGTTGAACTTGACTTAACAGATTTTCCTTACTTATCAGATTTGTCTTAACTACTGGGCAGCTCCACGAGATGATCTTTGTCTACTTATATTTAATAAGTTCAAGAACGAATTCACCCCCTTCACACACACACACACACATACACACGCATTCAGCTGCTCCCCTCTACTTCCCTATTTCTGTTCCCATCCCCATTTCTTAGGTCACCAGGTCAGAATCTTCATGCCTTTTTTGACTGATCATGTCTCCCTGCCACCCAAAAGTTTTATGTTTTCAGGAGATGATGGCAAGAAAAAGAGAAAAATAAAAAATTTTAAAATAAGGGTAAAAAGAGATGGAAAACAAATGTAATAGGATTATTTACTTTCATCACAAATTGACAATCAGAATTTGTGACTTGAAGAAATAAAAAATGTCACTATTTTCTTCCTTCTTCTAACTTCTTGTATAACGAGCTTTTGTCTTAACAAACCGGTATTTCCTCAGCCTTCAGCACTTAAGTCTCCAGCATAATCAATACTTGGTCTTACTAGCTATTCAAGTATAGGGGACCAAATGATCTGGCTGTTAAAAATTTTGAAATCAGCCAAAAAATCCAGTCACTCAAAATATGCCACTGAACCTTAGGTATAATTAACTGAATTGGCCACATGTCATGAAGACATCATCAGTAAATGGCAATTCTAGTGCTTACAAGATTCAGCACAGGTTTGAGTGTTTATTTCATAAATGAGAAAAGGTCTGGGGGCAGAGACAAGCTGACTCTCTTTGCTTCAGGAACTGGATAAGGCATTGAACAATTATATTTCCCAGAAAATCCAAGATTTACTTAATGAACAAATGACACTTCCTTTGCAAATGCCCCTTACTAGCGGAATCTACCCTGGCCTTGAATAGATTGTTTTATAAGATTCTTGTCCAGAGGGACTTTTTAAAATGAATTTGAATACTTCACACTTTTTTGCTTGGGCTTTCCAAAAGAATATGGTAGTAACAGCAAGCACAGACTAAAATCAATGCAACAGATAATACTGCCTTTCAAGACAGGACTCCAGAGCATCATGACTAGAACATTCTGGCAGAGGTCAGAAAACCAGGGTTGTAGTCCTAAGCCTACTGTTAACTAGCTGTGTGACCCTAAGGAAGGAAGTCAGCTTCCCTCTCTGGGCTTCAGTTCCTAAGTGGAAAAGTGAAATGTTTGGACAAAGTTGACTCAAATAGCCTTCTGCCTTTGACGGTCTGCAGAGCGCTAACAAATTCTATGGGATTATGTTTATGTGTAATAAGAGTTTGCCTTTCTTACAAAAATCACAAGAATTAATCTGGTGTTTATATAAGGCTTATGGGAAATTAAGGTTCCAAAAACCTAGAACATGAAAGATATTAGTCTATGAGACATAAAATGAAAAGGAAAAAAAGGTAGCATTTTAGTGAGAATTTAACAGAAATCTAAAAAGGCTCAAAGCCAACATTTTTTTCTCTCCTATCTTTCAGTCATCTGAGATGGGGAAAATTCCCATCTCACCCCTTCACCCTAGGAAATTCCCACCACATGCAGTATAAACCACAGCTTTGCACTAGATTTTATAAATTGTCTTCAGAAACAAAAGAAATTCAATTCTCTCTCTCTAGCATCTTTATAGCGTCTCTTGTCTTATAATGTCTCACAATGTTTTAGACTCAGCATTTATGAGGTACTGAATTTACAATAAGAAAAATGGAGCTGAAAAAAATCACTTTGAAAATCTATCTGTTCATCCAACCATCCATCCATCCATCCATCCATTCCATCATTATTTTAATGAACGTTTATTGAGCACCTGGTATACAACACGATAGATGTTGTAGGAGATAGAGAGAGATTTATAGTCTGTCAGAGCAGAATGACATGACACAGTTATTGTTAGTATGGATCACCTGCATCTTGCCAATGGTGTTTGAGACATAGTGAGAGTATAACATAGAAAGTACTACTTAATAGTACTTAATAATACATAGAAAGTACTACTAATAGTACAGATCAGACAAGTTCACAGTCTCTTAAATGGAGTAGCTAGCCTGTGGAATGTAAACAGAGAAGAGATGGTCCCTTTCATTAATGGGTAGAAAGAACACAATGTGGGTGCCAAGACCCCTCCTCTGTTTTCTTTTTCCCTTCTTCTCCTCAAAGACCCCCAGTACACAGTTGTATATTCTAGTTGTAGGTCCTTCTAGTTCTGCTATTTGGGACACCACCTCAGCGTGGCTTGATGAGCTGTGCTAGGTCCGTGCCCAGGATCCGAACAGGTGAAACCCTAGGCCACCAAAGCGGAGTGTGCGAACCTAACCACTCGGTCATGGGGCTGGCTCCCCTCCTCTGGTTTTGCCATCAGATGATTCCATAGTGATCAGGTAAACATTTTCCATATTTTCTCTCATCAATCCTCATTCTCAATTTACAAAATAATTAGCCTTTAAATGGTCTTAGCAAATGAAAAGCAGAAACATCCAGTTTAAGGTCCAACTGCCAGAAAATGACACAAGTCTTTTAAAATACCACCAACATTTGTGTATTTGAGAAACACCAAACAAACACATTTTGCCATCTCCTTAGTTATATCTTCAAGTGACCTCCAAATTGTTATTAAAAAATCATTTATTTTCTTCTTTGTACTCCCTGTGATGACTCACCTCGGTTTTGGTTCCGATGACGTTTCCAGTATAATAAGATTGAGATTAAAACCAGTAGAATTACCAAGGAAACAATACTTAACAACAGTGGAACTGAAAACCAAATACCTATATTGAAGGGAAAAATAAAGTCATTAGACAATGGTGTTAAGGAAAAAAGTGATAAAGCAATAACAGTTGTGATCAGTTTTCACTTGAGTTGAACTTTCAATGAAAATTATCCTTAAAGATACACATATTGAAGTCTATATTCATGACTTCATATATTAATAACATTAAGATAATAATAATCACCAACATGTTTTATGTGGTTACTATGTAATAAGAACTTTGAATGTGTTATCTCATTTAATCCTCAAAACACCCCTAGAATTAGGCATTATTACTATCATCTAACAGATTTAAAAAAAAAAAAAAGCTGAGGCTCAGAGAAGTTAAGTAAGCCCCAAACCAGCGAGGTAAGTGGTAGAGCCAAGGATTGATCAGAGGTCTGTTTGCCTCCAAAGTGCCTATTTTTTGCTATACTGTCCATTAAAGTAATATGTTTATTGAAAAAGTTTAGGGAAATACAGAGAAATATAAAGGAAACAGTCATGAATCTCACGATTTCAACTCCTGGGAAAAACTTATCTCAAGGTTTTTATTGTATTTCTTCTAATCTATCACTTTGTTATTAAATCTCTTTCCAATAGTCAATAAACGCTACTCAGCCTGAATATCAGCTCCTCGCGGTCTGTTTCTAACACAAAGGCAGAGGCAGAGCTCCCTGACTTGGAGTCTCCAGCATCTTCTCCATGGCTCCAGAATGGGACCTGTCACATCATAATTTGACTGAGCACCTGAAGGAATGTGTCTAACTTCAATAGTCCTAGTGCTTGACTTAATGCTTTAAGCACGGATGATTTTTAGTAAATGTTTGCAGAAAGAACAAGTATTATACAAATGATATGTAAACATTGTAAATAATATGTCAATTTTGGCATTCTGGGAAAAGAAGACTTGTTCCTTTTCAGGTTCTTGTTTTTCAGGGAAATTTACCCATTGCCTTCGCTGACTCTGAGGTTCTCTTCACACATGTCCAAATCTAACACCACAAACCTTTTGATCAAATTTACCTAAAGGTCTACTTTTTGATTAGTCTGTTTTTTCAGGGACCCCAGAAATGGCTACACGAGATGTTCCTTAGAGGCCAATAAACCAACGAGTAATACATGGGAAAGCTCTTCCAGGTTTAATTATTCAAAACACCCCACCCCCCAAAAAAGGCAGTAACACCTTTTTAGGAGGCTTATTCCTGACTGCTTGATCCAGAGTTAGTGCCTCAAAAGCACACAGAGAAAGAACACTGGCTGTTATCACTGAAGTGTCTTATCTCTAAAACCACTGCTCCCTTGATTTTCTCCTCTTCTCTTACTCACAACCCTCACCTCTTGGATCAATGAGGTCCAAAGACAGCAGTTTAGAAAGGAACACAAGAAAGCAAAAAGGGTCTCGAACAGGAGGAAGTTTGTCTTAAAAGGGGTGAGGAAAACAAACACCTCAGCTCGTCTCCTAAAAGCTCTAATGCCCCTTCCCCACAGTGTAGATTATGCAAAAGTTTCATCATAGATGTCGCTTCTCCCAGGAAATCCTCCTGATCCTTCAAGACTGAGCTGATGCCACTCCTCCCAACCCTCGAGCCCCCTATGGTGCACCATGGATTTCTTACTGAAGCATTGACCACACAGTTTTACAATTGCCTAGCCACTTCACCGTATTCTCTAGTAGACTAGAAGCTCTCTGAGTGCAGGACTGAGTCTGGCTCACTGTCACATGTCAACTGTCGCAAAGCCTGGCACACAAAAGACACTCAGTGAACGTCAGCAGCGTGGAAGATTAAATGAATGGACAGATCTCAGCAAAAGCACTTGGCATGTGGGGAACGTGCCGCATTTACCAAAGTGAAATCGGCTTTATTGGCTCCCTCAACTCTGTTTTTCTTTCCCTACTTAATCTGCTTTCTCCCTTATTAGCTCCTTTGCTAAGAGGCCGAGAGGGTCTGCAAAGCATTGCCCACCTTCCATGTCAGTGTACACAATGTAACCACAGCCCACTTTGCCCACCTTCTCTTACCTTTGCTCACAGTTTCCCTGAGGTTGGTCACATTCCCCAGGTGCCACACTTGGCAGATCACCTCCTTCCCCAACTGACTCTTGGGGTCTTTGACCTGGAGGACGCTGGTCACAGACGTGGTCCCATTGGAGTGTGAGAGAACCTCACTACTGTTCTCAATCTCCGACCCAGAGATCTTCCAGAAGATCTGAGGGGGTGGGCGGGCATTGGCAGAGCAAGTGATATTTAGGTGGTCGTCAAAGAATTTATAGTGAAGGAATACTGTGGGCTGTACTGGGACAAAAAAAATGATAGTCTGCCATCAGTTAAGCACCTGGTATGAGGGAAAGATTTTTATAGAAAGACAGCGGGGGCTAGAAAGACAAGGAGGCACATCCAATCCAAACTGGGACCTTCTCAGTTCTCCCTGCGTCTAAGTCTCTGACTGGCAGGATGGAGACTGGCCTGGTACAACCCTGTGACTACAAAGATGCTCTCTGTAGTTTGTCTCTAGGAGAATTAGCTGGATGGACAGAGGGTATGTTTTATCCCAAACAGTCCAGGGCCTAATTATTCTGCTCTCTATTTCCATGTGCAATACATATCTCCACCTTCTTCTGGGTATCCCTCTCAAATAGTTTGACAATAACCACCAATCAGCACCTCCACATAAGTAAGTAGCCTGCACTTCTCAGAAGCAACAAGGCAGTTTCAGAACAGAGAGCCTGCAGACAGGCTGCTGTTTAGAGCTCCTTTTTCTGCTTAGGACCAGTGAATGAGATGCACGGAGGAGAGTGAGAAAAGTCCCTGTTTGGAATATCTACACAAAATGTAAATTACAAATTCACAGCCAATAACCAGAAAATCACAGAATGACAGTTGGGAAGACCTTGGAGATCACCTGATTGAGTTAAAAGAACATAACTAGCTTATGAGAAAAGGACATTATTCTTAGGACAGCTGTACCCTGTTCCTTTTGAAAAGTCCCTTGACTAATGAGTTCATTTTCATTGAAATATGCAGTTTATCTCTGCTGAGCAAATACAGACTCTTCTTTTGTGTTTGACTTTGGAGCCCAGAAGATAATCAAAGGGCAAGGCTAAATGAAAGCCTGGTCTGTGCTTAGAGGTTCGAGAGGTGAGGGGTGGCAGTGGGCTGGAGGAAACGCGGCTACAGGACTGTGGCTGTGTTCACAGTGCCCAGATTACTAGCGTCAAAGAGCACTAGAGGAAGAGAGACAAAAGTGAAGGAGGATGAATACGGTTGACGTGGCCAGACTGGGCGGCAGTGTTCTCGGGTGTATCAAAGAACGGCTTAGATGAAAGCTATAAGGTGTGGCTGGAAAGAGTCAGTGTGGAAAGGAACAGGATTACTAGCTAGAAGACTCAGAGTAGTCTGGTTTTCAGGTGAAAAATAATACAAAAGGTTATGAGTAAAGGAGGAGGAAAAGAAAGATGAGCGAAAAAGAGAAAGAAAAGAAAAAGGAACAGAAATGGGAAAAATGTGACACAAGAAGAAAGAAGAAGAAAAATGAGATAGGACAAAGGAAGGAAGGATGGGAGGAGGGAAAGTAGGAGGAAAGGAAGGAGGATTGGGGGAGGGGAGAGAGAAAGACAGGGAGACAGAGATTCAGAGACAATGAAACAGAAATCAGGAAGAAAGCCTGACGTAAGGTCCTGCAGAGATGACTCAATTTAGGCAAAACAAGTGAAAGAAACTTGTTGGTATTTGGTGCTTAACTGCATCCTTAACTACTGAGCCTCTTCCTAGCCCACATCCAATATGCTTGGCGTGCTCAAACTCTCACTTTAACATTCCTAATAACCCTGTCTAAGTTTGTCTTTTCCCTTCTAAAACTATCACCAAGTGTGCCATGCTCCAAAGTTACCCCTTATTCCCACTTCTCAATTCTCGATCTCAGCTACACGTCAGCTGAGAGGAAAGGGATCTCGTCAATGAAGTGTCTGGCTCTGTCCTTAGACCCAAAAATATTAAAGCTGTTAGAGACCTTAGAGATGACCTATTTCACACTTATTGTGCAGATAAATAAACCCTGGGGCAGAGAGTGGACAGGACTCTTCTAGGGTCACATGATCAGTAATGGCAAAGCCAGATCTAAATCATACCACTGCTTACGGAGAAGCTGTCCTCACCATGGTCCTTAATTTACTCTTGTGCAGGATTCCTCAGAGTAACAATAACTCCAGGCAGAGACTCAGTGTAGCTCCATAAACTCTCCACAGTTAGAGTAGACATGAAAGGCTAAGTGTCTACTCATGAATCTTTCTGGGGCTAGAATCCTGAAGGACTAGGCACTACCACTATTAAACATTCTTGAAAATAACATTTCTAGCCAGAGACAATGTATTCTCAGAGACTCTCACCAGAGAGGGTAAGGCAGGCTACTCCTGAGATCTTCCCGGAACCAAAGGTATTGAAGAGGCAATTGTAACACCCCTCATCCTCCAGGGTGGTATTCCAGAAGGTAATGGTTGAGTTCTGGAGTCCTAGCTGAGTGATGTTTATCTTGTCTTTATAAGCAGGCTGGACCACAACCCCGTGGTCCCTGCTGAAGGTGATCATGTTTTCTGGGATCGTAGGCTTGATTTTCTGCCATGTCACAATCAAGACTTCCTGGGAAGTTTGCAGGGAGCATTTTAAGGAAGCAGGTGTGTTCAGCAGCACTCTTTCATCTTGGGTCACCACTTTCATCATGGAATCATGAAAGAACATTTATATTTTAAAATTGAATTCATACACAAATACACATTTTTCTGCTTTACAACATGCATGTTCAAAGTTAAATATAGAAGAGATAGGGGAAAATGAAAAGAAGAAAACATCTATCAACATTCCTGATGTCACTAGAGAAATGTAAGTTCAAATATGTTTATTCAATCTTTATGGGTAGCAGAGTAGGAAAACAAGACAGCAAACTCTCAGTGACCAGAAATTGCGTAACCAATCCCTGTAAGCTGGAAAGCAGGTGGAACGAGGTTGAAGATGAAAACTGCCAGGAAGGACAGAAGCATCACCAGGTGTGTTCATGCCCGGAGAGGTGGAAGCCAGGAGCAGGAAAGGGCCGATGGGCAATAGGCAGAGTGATTAGTTTATGAAGAAGATGGAGCAGCCCTAAACATTCCACACACACTCTGTGAGGGAAGGGACAGCAGGAGCAGCGTCTGCCTCTAGGAGGCAGTGGTGAATAGAGGAATATAAGGCAGAGAGACATACATGACAATGTTCAGGAGGCAGATAGTACCAGAGAGCTGTGACAACCAAGTGACAACCTACACATTCCCTCCAATTTTTACTGAATGCAGTGCAGAATATAAGGCATGGCAAAATCTTCTTCCCCCTCAAATGCTGGCTACTCATATTGATAGGACAGGTGATTCAATGGGAAATCTCAATATAATAACAAATAGCCAACATTTGAGAAAGCTAACACAATGAAAGAGGAATAACAAACTACAAATTCAAGAACTCATACCAAATGAATGAAGAATCATAAATCAAGAAACACTTTGACATCAATAAATGTGATATCGTAAGCATAAAAAGAAGCCAGCATTATAAATAGTAGAAATTGGAACAGATGGGCTGGCTTAGCAGAATGGGGGTCACTGAAGAGTAAATCAGTAAGTAGGAAGACCAAGTCACAGAATTTTTCCAGAATGAAGCACAAAGGGATATGGAAGGCACTAAAGAAAAATTCAAAGAGCTGGAATGCTTCAATATCAGCCCAATAAGACTTTCAAATGGAAAGAAAAGGGAGAATGGAAGACAAAAATACTGTGAGGGACAAAAAGGTATTTTTCAAAATGATAAAAGGAGCAATCTAAAGCAAGACATATCAATCATGAACCTTCACGCATCTAACAACATAACTCCAAAATATATAAAAAGTTAATAGAACTACAAAGAAAACTTATAAATCCACAATCGTTATAGGAGAGTTTTCCATAGTTCCTTCAGAATTTTCGCTTCCAACATATTAAAAAAATAAGTAAAGGGAAAAGGTCAAATACAAAGATACAGAAGATTGAAAAACAAATATATATAAATTACGTGTGGGTGTGTATATAAGTATGTATTTCTAAATTTTTTCCCAAAAAAGCACATAAAATCTTTTCAAATAACATGTAGAAATCTTTTCGATTTCCCCAAAATTGAACTTGAGATGGGATACATAAAAAGCTGCTACCCTAAGACCTTGAACATCATCCACAAAGTTAAAATTAGAAGTTTACATACTTCTTTTAACTCTGATTACACCAGAAATCATAGTAAGAATTATAAATTACCATGAATGACAATGAAAATATAATACATTAAAATCTGTAGAAATTGGTAAAGTAGTTCTCAGAGGGAAATATTTAATCTTAACTTGACTTATTAGGAAAGAAGAGAGATTAAAAATGAATACACACATATACCCAAACATCCCACCGCCCCTCAAAAATAAAAGGACTGAATTAACAAAGACAAAAGCACAAATTAATGAAATAATACACAGATGCAGACAATAGAAAACATCAAATCTGCTCTTTTAAAGACTGATAACATAGATAAAATGTTGGCTGTGTGATTAGAAAAAAAGACAGCAGCATGAATATTTCCTCTCAGCAACCCCTCAACATCATCAGGGGATGAAAAGATGGGCAGAGCAACAAATGTAAAGTGGAACGCCGGAGCTTTGCCCGAGTCCAGTCTCAGCGAGCTGTGCTCTGGGTGGATGTGAAAAGTTCTGGGGGCAATACCTGTTGTGAGGAGTGGGGTTCCCTAAAAGTGTGTTGAGATTATTCAGAGCAGAGAGTGGAAGGAATTGCTGCTTTTAGAATGGAGGGTCAAAAAGAGATCAAAGCTGGAGTTTTAACTTCTCGGGTGATTGATCTCTTTGACTATGGAAGAAATAATTTAGGGGAAGGTTTACAATTCTTTGCTGCTTCTATGGAATTCCACTTAGATTGTTCCAGTCAGTCGGTAAATCCTGGATTGTAGATGATGCGAAACCTGCCCTGTGAGGGCTGATGCAGACCAACAGCACAGAGAAGGTGACAGAAGTCTGGCAGCCAAGTGAGGGGTGGCCTCCCATGGAACAGAGGAGAAAAGTTTGGCACAACGGGGAAATTCAACAGATAAGTGGACAGCACAGGTACATGCTTTATATAATAGACTTTATGAACCTATGAGACCTCTATATTTCATTATTTTCTACACTTTCCTGTAAAAGAGGAGGACACCCTATTTTAAGGCTTACTGCCAGATTACTTTCCCAAAAAGGCTGTATTCATTCTTCCTCCCCCAAGCATTCCCATATCTTTACAAGCATAAGGAATTATTATTTTAAAAGTTATTCAATTTGAGAGGTGAAAAATGATATGTTAATTTCCAAAGAATTTTTTCATGTCTGGTTTTGTCTACCAAAACAGTTTCTAAACGTCACTCTTCTTCCACTTTGAAAACAAAAAAATGTGGAAAGCAGAAAGAACCAGTCGCACTCCTTCAAGCGAATTACATATTTAAATAATTCATCAGATAAATGCACTAACACAGCGCAAGCAACAGTGGCCAGAGGTCTCCACTCCAGGAACTGTTTTCCCTGGACTCCAAGCAGGGGAACTGAGTATCTTTTACCTTGTGCCCTGCATAGCATCATTGCTGCCAAGAACCAAACCAGTCTGTAGGTAGACAGATGACAGAAGGACCTCCTGAACACCTGAAGACAGAAAGCAAAGTTCAGAAATGGGTGTTTGGGTGTGGACAAAACAAAGGAAGCTTCAATCTAAATGTTATTTCAGGCATTGCTGCAGCTAAAGCATTAACCACCAGAAAATTCTGGTTTTGTGTAAGCAGAAACAGAGACTATAAATGAAAGTAATAACAGAGTGTGCTTAGGATCCGGGAAGAGAACAACAGCAGGGTGGCTCCTTCACCACGGCAATCCTTAGCAATTTGAGGCCCTGCTCCTGAAGCCACCATGGTTAAGACCAAGGTCTCAGAGATCTCTGGGGAAAGCAAATAAACAGACACAGAAAAACGAGAGACTACAAGTGGTAGAGAGCATCCATTTCCAAAATATTCCACACCTGTTAATATCAAAAACACAACTCAGGAGTACTCACTTTTCAGAAACATGTGACTGCCTTGAAGCTTGCTGAGGTTGATTTTTCTGTAAAATTTGCAAATTTTACATAAATTATACCCTTTAAAAAGCAGTAGCGGCTTTACTTTTTCCTTCATTGCTTTATTTTCATACATCTGGGCAGAAATCCTTGGCCGTTCTACAAATCACAGTGGTACTTAAAGGAATGTTATTCTGGGTACCACTTTACTATAAAATGGAAGGGTGGAATGTAGCCAGATTACCTTCTCTCTACAGTAGCCCCACGATCCACTGACTTAATCTATGTGTGTGTGTTCATTGTAAGGGGTACAGGCAAGAAATGTAGCTTTTCCTTATATTTTTTCTTTATTTCTATATTTTTCTATAATAGAGGTGTGTAAGAAAGGTTTCTCTAGTATTTTTCCTTAACTGATCTTCATATTTTGAACTTTACTTGTATTTCATGTTGCCATTTCAACTACAGGTAGAGACTTCATTTCAGTCAATGTCGCAGAATCTGTCAGTTCAGCCCACTAACTCTTCATGATTGCCCCAATCTCTGGCACTGCATCTACTTCCCCGGGGGCTTACATACTGCCTAGCGGTGGGACAACTGTTATCCTTGGTTACAACCATCTATCCATGCCGGCATTCCTTAAGACAGCTGTGTTCCCTTCAGGTCATCGTGGTCATCGGTTTGTGCAGTGAAAGCTTGAGCTTACAGTGTTCTTTCAATTCTCCTGATTCCGTGCTCCTTGATTCTCCCTGCGCTGGGCAAATGAAAGTTCTACATGGCTCTCTGTCTAGACTCCCACGTATCAATTCATCTCTGTCTTACTGTTCCCTTGCTATGATGGGTAGGCTGGCCTCTTCTCACAGGTACCCCTGGGAAAGTAAGGCACAGGTGCTTTCTGTTCTCAGATTGTAACACCTACCTGTGACTTCTATTTACTAACCTCCTGAACTCCCCACTCTTGGGGGCCTGGTACAGGGGGCCTCCTTTTCAGGACACAACTGGTGTCTGAGCACAGACATTCATCATCCCTCCTGGCTCTCTCAGCCTAGAAAATACTTATTTCCCTTGGGGTCAGAAAAGCTGGTTCCTCCATCACCCTGCGCTCTTCCTGTCAACTCTTTCTGGGGTGAACATATGGCTTGGTCTTTCAGCATTTAGGCTTTTAAAACTCAAATGCTTAGGCTCTTGTTATTTCAAAACTTTGGCTTCTGGAACTAAAAAGTCTTCTTTGCCATTCTAATTCCACATCAGTTTTCTTTAAACCAACATGCCTCTCCGTCACATGAAAAATCCAAGCTCTAGCAAAGGCTATAATGAGGAATACAGAATGGATCGGCTCTCATAGTGACAATCTGCTTTAGGACAAGAAAGAGAGCAGACACATAGCAAAACATAAAATGCGTGAACAGAGGCCCGCAATATTTAAGGAACAAAAACAGTGATTGAGGCAAAGGGAACAGAAGGAAAGCCTTGTTATTAAATATATACATATTTACTCTGGCTGACTTGAGTTTGGGCTAGCACAGATACTAGATGTGTGAGCGAGGATAAATGATTTTACCTCTCTAAGATGCAGGAAAAATAGTAATACCAACCTGTCTGTTAAAAAGACTAAATGAGGTAGCATATGTACAGCTTCTAGAATAGTGACTGATACAAATAAGCACTAAATGAATGTTGCCGTTACCTCATTGGGTTACTATGAGAACTAAGCATTTAAAGCACTTACTACAGCGCTTAAGATACAGTAAATGCTAGTACGTGCTAGGTAGGTAAAAAAATTCATCATTAATCAAATCCTATATGCAGAGTACAACAATGCGAATGGAGTAGGCCACTTATAGCCTTGCCAAGAGAGCCAGGGTTCACAGAGGCTTACTCTTACCTGATAGCTGCCCACCTGGGAGCTACACAGCCCCAGTACATACCTCTTTCCCCAAAGTTTCTAGGTCCAAATCCTGATCCCATCACATGTAGTCACATGGACTTGGAAAAATTAACCTCTCTGCCTGTTTATTTATTAGTAAAATCGGGTATTCCTCCTTTGAAGCACAGTTGTAAAGATTAAGAGCATCTGGCACGCGGTAAACACTAGGTTACAGGCCACTATTGTCCTTTGTTATGAAAGATATTGAAATAACTGGCTGTGTGGTCTTGCCAATACATTATACATGAAAAAAATTCCCGTGAGGCATTACTTGTATTTGGATTTTAATTTTTGTTTTTTTAAAAATTATACCAACGTCAATGAAAACCCTCCCCTTCATTTCGTGTCGTGTAAATAGATCCTGAATAAACAAAATGTCTGTCTCGGATACCCTGGGTTTTAACCCTCATTTATCTGATCCTTTATGGCTTCCCAAGGCAAAGGCCCAGAGGATGGAGAAAGAGGCCGGAGCATCAAGGAGGGAGCGAGCTCTCTTGGAGAGAGCGAGGCCCAAATTCGGCAACCCCACCCTAGCTTTTGATGCCGACAGAGTCAACACAGCACCCGGCCCCCCCTTCCTGGGTTTAAACTAGGATGCGCTGAAGGCAGTGAGCGCCCCTCCCCGCCCAGTTCCCCTCCGAGGTTGACAATGATCGGAAGAAGCATCTTCTGAGACCTAGGCTGGCAGCATCCTTTCACCAGCGGACTGAGACGGAGAACCAGGACGCCAGGAACGGCCTGCGCGCCACCCTTTGGAAGGCAAAATCGGCTTCTCAGCAAGATTAAGCGTTGAGAGGAAAGCGCTTGCAGACCCCAGCTGCCAACCGACCCCGGCGAGAGGCAGCCAGGCGCGCTCCCCCCGCCGCCCCGGGGCCCCTGGCGCGACATCGCCCACCCTGCGTCTCCTTCCCATGCCCGACCCCGCTCACCAGTCTCTCCATTCTCGCTGCGAGCCACGCGGGCGGCCTGGGTTCAGCTGGGAAGCCCGGGGGATCTCAAGCCTCTCTGAGCTGGGCGGCCGATGAGGCGTAGCTTTACAAACAGGGCCGCCCCCTCATCCCGGATCTCTCCTCCCCCTCAAATTCTATCCACCAACACGGGGCAAAGAAGACCAGGCGGACTTTCCGATTTAGTCTAAATGCCATTACGCTGTGTTTCGTATCTTTAAAACGTTTTCCCTTTTTCTGAGGTGGCAATTTGGAGAAACTGAGAAAGTGAAAAAAACCACTTATTCCATTTCATTTTGCAAGGGCCGAAAGAGATCAGAAACCGGGGAGGTAGGGAGACGTCAATACATTAGGGCTGGGGGAATGGTAACCTGCGCTTTTGAGCGGGCACGCAAGGAAATTAAGATTTTTGAGAAATGCTGTTGTTCCCCTAAACGTCACCTATGAAAATGAAAACTGTTTTGAGGCTGAATTTAATCAATAGACACTTTGAAAAACAAATGCACACATGTTTTTATCCAGAAACAAATTATATTCAAGCAGTCAATGATCCGTCCTTTCATGATGTGACCTTTTTTTTCTTTACTGTGAGGAATTTCCTTCGCTTGCGTTGATGATGAGGATTCTTCTTATTTTAACAAGTTCCAGGGTTCTTGGCTCTTAAAAAGAAAAAAAAAAGGTAAATGAAATGCTCCTCTCCTGAAGCTTTTTCTGTTTTCCTACCACTACCCTCTGACAAGCTGTGGGGACAGAGCGTTTACCTATGCATCCATGGGGCTGTAAACCCAAGGACTGTAAATAATAAAATCATGACTGAATTTTTTCCAGAAAAACAGAAATATGAAATACACATATTGAAAGGACTCAAAGACTCAGGGAGGGCCAAGCAGGATACATGAGAGAAAGCCAACTTACAGACATCCCATAGTGAAATTAAGATCAACTTAAGAAAATCGAAGTGGAAATTCTAAAAGCTTCACGATGAAAAGAGAGAGACACAAAAGAAAAAGAATCAAAGGGACATTAAATGTCACAATGCACTGCTGGATACAAGGTGATGAGTTAATTTGCAGTGTTAAGAATATCTTTGAATTCCACTTTGCCTTTTATAAATATTGCTACACAGGTATAGTTAAAATAAAAAACATACACTTCGTGTGTGTGTGTGCGTGTGTGTGTAAGATGCACCCTGAGCTACATCCATTGCCAATCCTCCTGTTTTTTTGCTTGAGGAAGATTAGCCCTGAGCTAACATCTGTGCCGGTCTTGCTCTATTTTGTATGTGGCTTGATGAGTGGAGTAGGTCCACAGCTGGGATCCGAACCTGCGAACCTGGGCTGCCTAAGTGGAGCATACGGAAATTTAACCCCTTGACAATGGTGCACACCCCAACTTGTTTTTAATTAAACATAACATTGATAGAGGAAAGTGCCTACATTGTAAGTGCACAGCTTGAATTCTCATAATCGTGCCCTAGGACTTCCAGTTCCATGTTGAATAGAAATGGCAAGAGTGGGCATCTTGCCTTGGTCCTGATCTTCGAGGGAAAGCTTTCAATTTTTCACTGTTGAGTTTGATGTTAGCTGTGGGCTTGTCAACAGAGCCAGAAGTAGATCCAAACACTGAACATGCTTTAGCTCTCCAAAGCTCCTTGGATTCCCTTTGCCTGCCCTTCCTGTCACTCCTACCCTCCCACCACTCAGCTACTTTTGACATCATAGACTAGGCTTGCCTACTTGTGAGCTTCATATCAATGGCATTATAGAGTATGTCCTCATTGGTATCTGGGTTCTGTCACTCAAGAATAGATTTGAAAATCTTATTGCTGTTATTTGCGTGTAGTTGCAGTTCATTCAGTCTTGCTGCTGTATTCTATGCCATTCTGTAAATTCCATGTATTACATTTATTTATCTGTTCTACTGTTAACAGACATTTGTTTGTTTCCAATTTGGGATTATTTTTAATAGTGGTAGGCTAAACATTCTTATACATGGCATTTCATGAACATAATGTACACCATTATGTTTATTATTTTTTATTTTTGCCATATATATCTTTTCCTATTGTTTTATTTTTAATCTTCTTCTATTCTTTTTTTTTACAAGTGTGTAGATGATATTTTGTAGATGATTATGCTGGAACTCAATTTATGAAATCTACTGAAAGACTCTATCCTAGATTTTATGAGCAAAATATTATAAAATTACAGGATGGAAAAAAGATTTTATCAAGCATATAGTTCTCAGAAAATTTACTACATCAAGACTCTCCTTGAGAACATTTTCGAAAGAAGTGTTCTAGAAAAAGGAAAAGTTAATCCAGGAGGATGTTCCATAGAAAGATATGTAGAAAGGACAAATACATTATTAAAATTTATAATTGCCTTAAAAAAGCAAGGTCCTCAAAATTGTCTCTCTTCCAATCCATGAACAAGGGATGTTGTTCTGTTGTGTCTTCTCTAATTTCTTTCATTAATGTTTTTGTAGTTTTCAGTATACAAATCTTTCACATCCTTAGGTAGGTTTATTCTTAAGTATTTTATTCCTTTTGATGCTATTGTAAATGGAATTGTTTTTCCTAATTTCCTTTTCAGATAGTTCATTGTTAGGGTATAGAAACACAACTGATTTTTGTTTGTTAGTTTTGTATCCTGCAGCTCTACTGAACTTGTTTGTTCTAAAAGTTTTTTTATGGAGTCTTTAGGGTTTTCCATATTTAAGATCAGGTAATCTGAAAACAGGGACAGTTTTACTTCTTCCTTATTGATTTCTATTTATTTCTTTTTCTTGGCTAGTCGCTTTGGCTAGGACTTCCAGTACCATGTTGAATAGAAATGGCAAGAGTAGGCATCTTGCCTTGGTCCTGATCTTAGAGGGAAAGCTTTCAATTTTTCACTGTTGAATTTGATGTTAGCTGTGGGCTTGTCATATATGACCTTTATTATAATGTCCCTTCTATTCCTAGTTTGTTCAGAGTTTTTATCATGAAAGGGTGTTGAATTTTGTCAAATGCTTTTTCTACATGTAGTGAGGTGATCATTTGATTTTTATCCTTTATTCTGTTAATGTGATGTATCACATTAATTAATTTTCAGATGTTGAACAATTCTTCCACCACAGGGATGAATCCCACTTGGTCACGGTGTGTGAACCGTTTAATGAGTTGTTGGATTTAGTTTGCTGGTATTTTGTTGAAGATTTTTACATCTGAATTTCTTAGGGATAGTGGACAATAGTTTTCTTTTCTTGTGTTGTTTTTGTCTGGCTTTGATATCAAGGTAATGCTGGCCTCATAAAATGAGTTCAGAAGTGTTTTCTCTCCTTCAATTTTTTGAAAGAGTTTGAGAAGCATTGGCATTAATTCTTGTTTAAATGTTTGGTAGAATTCATTAGTGAAGTCATCTAGTCCTGGCCTTTTCTTTGTTGGGAGGTTTTTGATTACTGACTCAATCTCCATACTAGTTATGGGTCTGTTAAGATTTTCTACTTCTCCATGATTTAGTCTTGGTAAGTTGTATGTTTCTAGGAATTTACCCATTTCTTTTAGGTTATCCAGTTTGTTGGTGTATAATTTATCATAGTAATCTCTTATGATCCTTTTTATTTCTGTGGCATTAGCTGTAATGCCTCTTCTTTCAGTTATTATTTTATTTATTTGAGTCTTCTCTCTTATTTTCTTAGTCTAGCTAATGGTTTGTCAATTTTGTTTATCTTTTTAAAACACAACTCTTAGTTTTGTTGATTTTTTTCCATTTCATTTATTTCTTCTTTAATCTTTGTTCATTCCTTCCCTCTGCTAACTTTGGGCTCAGCTTTTTCTTCTTTTTCTAGGTCCTTAAAGAGTGGAGTTAGGTTTTTTATGCAATTCCTATCAAAATTCACAAAGAATTTTTTTAACAGAAGTAGAAAAAACAATTCCAAGGTTCATATGGAACGCAAAAGACCACGAATAGCCGAATTAGTCTTGAGAAAGAAGAATGAAGCCAGAGACATCACATTTCTTGATTTCAAAATATAGCACAAAGCTACAGTAATCAAAACAGTATGGAACTGTCATAAAGACAGGCATATAGACCAATGGAATAGAATAGAGAGCTCAGAAACAAATCCACACGTGTATAGTCAACCGATCTTTGACAAGGGTGCCAAGAACACAATGGGGAATGAATCACCTCTTGAACAAATGATGCTGGGAAAACTGGATATTCACATGCAAAAGAATGAAATTGGACCCTTATTCTACACCACACACAAAAATCAACTCAAAATAGATTAAAGACTTAAATGTAAGACCTAAAACTATAAGACTCCTAGAAAAACCCATAGAGGAAAAGCTGCATGACATTGGTCTTGGCAATGATTTCACGAATGTAACACCAAAAGTACAGACAACAAAAGCAAAACTAGACAAATGAGACTATATTGAGCTAAAAGTCTTCTGCACAGTAAAGAAAATAATCAACAGAGTGAAAGGGAAACCTACAGAATGGGGGAAAATATTTTCAGGAGTCCTTAGAAGATGTAAAACGCATCACAACCACCAAATGTTCGTTTCTCACCTTCATTAATGACTTTTAAGAGTGTAACCTATTTGTGTGTGTTACAGATATGTAACAGGAAACAATTGCTCAGAGGTACTGGCAAGTAACTCCAGGGTAGGTGGAAACATTCAGTCGCTCTCAGGGTTTGTCCTCCATCTGAATCTCGGAGGTCTTGCCTCAGCCCCAAAATGCTTGCAGAGGAGACTGTCCTTATTTCTTCCAATTACAGTCATATCATCTGGCCTAATGAGTTTCTAAAACTAGTTTTACTTTTATTTATGGCATGTTTCCTGGTGTATTTTTAAATTAATCAGTGCCAGTAATAAAAGATAACATGACCCACGCAAAAAGAAAATTTCAAACCATATATCTGATAAGAGGTTAATCCCTAAAATATATAAAGGGCTCCTACAACTCAATAGCAAAAAACCTTAATAACCCAGCTAAGAAATAAGCTAAGGATTTGAACAGGTATTTCTCCAAAGAAGATACAAATGGCCAAAAGCTATATGAAAAAATGCTCAATGTTACTAATCATCTGGGAAACGCAAATCAATACCGCAATGAGATATCACCTGACACCTGTCAGGATGGTTATTATAAAAAAAAAAAAAAATACAACCTGTTGGTTAGGATGTGGAGAAATTGGAACCCTTGCTCGCTATAGTGGGAATGCAAAATGATACAGTCACTATGGAAACCAGTGTGGATATTTCTCAAAAAATTAAAAATAGAATTACATATGATTCAATCCCATTTCTGGGTATTTATATAAAAGAATTGAATTCATATCTTAAAGAGATATTAGCATGCCCATGTTCATTACAGAACTATGCACAATAGCCTAAGTGAGGCAACAACCTAAATGTCTATCTACAGAGGAATGGATAAAGAACATGTGGTATATACATACAATCAAATATTACTCAGCATTAAAAAGAAGCAAATTCTGCAATATGAGACAACATACATGAAGTTCGAGGGCATTATGCCAAGGAAAACAAGCCCAGTCACAGAAAGGTAAATGCTGTGTGATTCCACTTATGTGAGATATCTAAGATAGTCAAATTCATAGAATCAAAGAGTGAGATGGAGGTTGCCAGGCGGTGGGGAGAGGGAGAAATGGGTAATTACTAACCAATGAGCGTAAGTTAAGCAACATGAATAAGTTCTAGAAATCTGCTGTACAATATTGTACCTATAATCAACAGTACTATATTTATGCTGAAAAAATTTGTTAGGAGGGTAAATCTCATGTTAAATGTTCTTACTACAATAGAATAAAATTTTCAAAAATTAGAAATAAAACGATAAAAATCGGCATAAAAATTTAAAATTGAATGAGCCAATGACTTTGAAAGCTACTAAACTGAAATTAAAGAATTTCCCTGCCAAAAAACCCATAGACCCAGATGATTGTTAAGGAATAGAAATCTCTATCCTATATACGTTTCTAAAAGAGGAAATATTAAATGGCTAAGCTCTTCTTTTCAGGATAGCGTTAATTTCAAAAGCTTAATTTGAAACCTTTGTTTCAAAGTTAGAGAAACATAATTCAAAAAATGAAACTATATATGGTTTACTTATAAAGCAAAAAAAAAAATTCCCAGAATGGTTTTACCATTAGAAAATCTGTCATTGTAATTTATCATATTAGTGGACTACAATGGAAAATTCATATGACTATCTCAACAGGCACAAAAAAATTACTTCTTAAATTCAACAACCTATATATGATAAAATCACAGAAAATATAAATAATAAAACATTTCCTAAACTTGATAATATGCTTAATAGCCAAACACTATAGTAAATATCATACTTAGAAAAATTTCACGTCTTTAAATTCAGAAATGAGACAAAGATAACTGTTGTTGCTATTATTTAATATAAAAAAGAGGTATAAGGATTGGAAAGGAAGAAGCAAAAATGTCATTATGTGTAACAGATGATCATCTCCATGGAAAACCATTAGATCAAAAGAAAAACTTTGAATTAATAGAGGTTTGCAAATACAGGCTAACTTACAAAATCCAGAACTGTTCCTAAACCACTAATAAGCAGCTGGAAAATTTCATTAAAAAAATAAGATGCCATTTATTATAGTGAACAAATTAAAAGTACCAAGGCATTAACTTAGCAAAATTTACACAAAATCTGCAGAAATAAAATTATTAAACTTTCCCAAAAGACATTTAGAAAGACTTGAAAAAATGGATAACATATTTATAGGTGGATCAAATTACATCAGTACTATCAATACTCCCCAAATTAAATTAATCTATAAATTCAATGTAAGACTGACCAAAATTCCAACTATATATTTTTAAGAATGTAATAAATGTATCTGGGGTCGGCCCTCCAGCCAAGTGGTTAAGTTCCTGCTCCCTGCTTCTGTGGCCCAGGTTTCCCGGGTTTCGATTCTGGGCGCAGACCTAGCACTACTCATCAAGCCATGCTGAGGCAGTGTCCCACATAGCAGAACTAACAGGACCTGCAACTAGAATATACAACTGTGTACTGGGAGGCTTTGGGGAGAAGAAGAAGAAAAAAAGATTGGTGACAGATGTTAGCTCAGGGCCAATCTTAAAATAAAATAAAATCTTTAAAAAATTCTAAATAAATAAATTTATTTCATGATATGTGTGTGTGTGTGTGTGTGTGTGTGTATCCATGAATAGATACATCAAGTTAGAAAACAAAAGCTGGGAATCTCTCTTTACCAGATTTTAACACATAACGAAAGACTGTAGTAATAAACCTATATGCAATTATGAAGAAACAAAAAATTAAAACAATGGAACAAAGTTCTACCCTAGAGAGCTGAAAATAGAGCTAATTGGTAAGGAAAGGATAGATTATGTAGCAGCTGGTGTTAGGAAATCTGGCTCATTATATAGTTGATGAAAAGTAATACTATATATCAATCCTTCTTTATGTACAAAGGCTTAAAGACCTAAATATGAAATAGACAAATATGAAGCTAATCAATATCAGTATATTTTTGTGAAGTTAGATGGGTGAGGACTTCTTAAATAAGACCCCAAACTCAAACTCTTAGGTGAAAAATTGATGGATTTTACAACGTTAAAGCACTAAAGACTTCTATTCTCTTAATGACATAACTGAGAAATTTAATGGAGCAATGCCAAGTAGGGAGAAGTAATCAATATCTAGTATGTAAAGGATATAAAGAATTTCTGCGAATATAGACAACCAAGCAGAAATCACATGAGAATGTAGACAAGAACTTCACAGAAGGGAAAACCTAAGTGGCTAACAAATATATGAAGACACGCTCATACTTTTTAATAATCAGAAAAAAACCCACAAATCAAAGCAGCCAATCAATTGGTGATATTGGGAGGGGTCCTGAATCAGGGGATAAACAGAAACATTCAAAGCCATTAATGCAACCTCATTTGAAACCATTAGTTCATGAAATTGGATAACAGAAACAAATCTTTGTTTCCATTTATTTTAAGAATGATTATTGCTGCTACCAAATGGATGATTTAAGACAGAAGATTAAGTCTTAAATTTGAAGTATTTGTGTGTGACAGCAAACATCACACACCTGCCAATTACCTGTGTGCAGGAAGAAAGCAGCTCAAGTTCTCCACCTCAGGCTGTGGCAGCTGGGGTCTGGTTTCACGCACATTCACTGACCTAGAGATATTATAATGACATGGATGTGTCCGTAAGAGCAACACAGCCCAAACACTCCCCCTAATGGTGTATATTGTAAGAGTATGCTATGAATAAAAAAATGGAAGGCTCAGATTCAAATTCTCTTGAAAGATTGATCAAAATATCTTTTGAAGGTTTAGTTCAGCATAAAAATACTATACAAGTTCTGCAATTACAGAACTTGTATGTTATTTCCACTCTATAATAGTGAGAGTCACAACATATGATTTGTCCTCTTGGACAAATTTATACCTTTGGTTCTTATCTGCTCTGTAAATTCCAAATTCATTTTTGTAGATAATGGACATATTCCCTTAGATGTCAAATAGGCGTTTAAAAATTAACATGTTCAAAATAGAACTCTTGGTCCTCCCTCCAAAGTTTGTTCTCCCTCTGATCTCCCCTATATTTGTAAAAGGTTCCTTCATCTATGCCAAAAAGATTAGCATCATCAGGATAGTTTTTCCCTTTCACTCTTTCCACATCTTATCCATCAGCAATCTTATCATCCTAAATATATCCCCCAATTCCCATCACAAACACCCTGCTCCAGACCACTATCAATTCCCATCTTGACTATGGCAATCATCTCTAAAAATGTCCTTCCTGGGGCCAGCCCTGTGGTGTTGTGGTTAAGTTCACATGCTCCTCTTCCGCAGTTCAGAGTTCGTAGGTTCAGATCCCAGGCACGGACCTAGCACCACTCATCAAGCCATGCCATGGTGGCGTCCCACATAAAATAGAGGAAGATTGGCACACATGTTAGCTCAGGGCCAATCTCCCTCCCAAAGAAAACAAAACCAAAACAAAAAAACCAAAAACTCCTTCCTTTCATTCTTAACTTCTAAGAAACTTTGTCCACATTCCAGCTGGAGAGATCTTTTTAAAGGGTAAATCAGAACCTTGTACTCTCTTGTTTTAAATAACTCAATGGATTGACATTACAGATAGTAGAAAACCCAAATGCCTTTCCAGGCCTGTGGGTCTTACCTGTTCTGGCCCCCATCGCTACTTCTAAATCATCATTCTAGCCACACTGACTTTCTCTTTTTTTCTTGGAGCACACCAAGCTCATTCCCACCTCGGGATCCACACTAACTCTTCCTTTGTTATGTGTAACACTCTTTGCCAATAACTTTACTCACAACCTTTTTCTGACTCAGTTCTCAGTTTAAATGTCACCCCCTCAGAGAGACCACTCAACATAAACTAGCCCCACGGTCTCTTTCAGTGATATCATTCTGCCTCATTTTCCAAACAGTACTTATCACTAGCTGGTATTTTCTTGTTTCCTTGTATATTTTCATTGACTATCTCTCCCCACTGGGAAATAAGCTTCTGAAGGCAAAGAACTTGTCTGCTGAAGTTGTATCTCTGTCTCCCACACTCATAACAATGCATAGCAATATACAGGCACTCAAGAAGCATTTGTTGAATAGACAAATCAATATTTTCTTCTATTAGTCCTGTAAAGTAAGATCACTTCCATCTTTCTATGCCTTTGTCAGGTAGACTTATCTCAAGTTTCTAATCTAACTGTTCTTTTTTTTTTAAAGATTTTATTTTTTTCTTTTTTCTCCCCAAAGTCCCCCAGTACATAGTTGTATATTCTTCGTTGTGGGTCCTTCTAATTGTGGCACGTGGGATGCTGTCTCAGCGTGGCCTGATGAGCAGTGCCATGTCCGCACCCAGGATTCGAACCAATGAAACACTGGGCCGCCTGCAGCAGAGCGCGCGAACTTAACCACTCGGCCATGGGGCCAGTCCCTCTAACCGTTCTTTTTTACCACTCAGTGGACCCCCTCCCACCAGCTGTCTGAAGTTTATATGCTCTCGCCTGTCAAAATCTGTCCGCAAGAAAGAATCTCAAACTCAATTTACCACAAGCATGAATGGTTACTAACAGCCTACCATTATAACAAATCCAAATATCATTTGGTATCATTTTAACGTGGATAAATCCTCGGCTGCAAGAATCATCAAGCATATGGAAAATAATTTTCCCTGATGATTCTTTCCATAATGAATTTTGGATTTTTTTTTTTCAGATTTGAAGCTAGCTCCATTATACCCACCTTCTCTATCACAGACAAGTGATAATGCAACTTACTTTTTCTTTCTCCAAACAATAAAGAGAACAATAAGTGAAATACAGAGAAAAATTATGAAGACACCAACTATAGGCAGCCAAGCATAAGAAGAACCAGAAGTACATGAAAAACACGAACCAGAAACACATTCTTTTTGACTGTACTTTTCTATGCTCTGTGCTGTTTGGATACTTTCATTTGTGATGTTCTTTTGACTCACCATTGCTTTGCTGACATTCAAATTGATGAGATATTTAATTTTATAAAAGAATATACTAATCTACATTCAAATTGAAGACATAAGATTTAATATCATCCTTCCACTCTTAAAAGTTAAAAAGAAAAAGATATAACCACCTAACTATTCACCTAGCTATAACCACCTAAAAATGTTTAAGCAAAATATAATAATTGGATGAAATATTATCCAATTACTAAAATGGAATTTCTGAAGAGTCTGCAATAATCTCAGAAAATAAATTTATAATAATAATAATTAGTATCTAAAATTAATGGTCTAAGCAATGTGATAAACATTTTATAAGGATTATTTACATCAACTAGGTGAGTACAATTATTAGGTATAAGTGGGAAGATGGAGGCTCTGAGATGTTAAGAAAATTGCCCAAAGATGCACAGTGATTAGGAGGCAAAACTGGGAAGCGAGTTCACTTCTGTCTGACTCCAGAGCCTGTACTCTTAATAAAAAAATAAATTATAAAATTTTGAGTATCAACAATTTTTACAGTAGCTATTTTGACCACAACATTCCTAAATTGTATAACAGACTTCACTTCCTTCTGTTTAGCCTTCTGAACATAATTTACACTTTTCATTGCAACTTAAGTTTAACAAAAGGCCACCATTATGACTGTCAATGATAGTTCTTAGATATAATATAAAAATGCACCGATACACTTTGTGGATGTACCTTAAGGAAATTTGCACTTACATTAAATGGCGCATTTTGCATTCTTAGGTCTGTTTGTGATAAGTTTTTTTGTACTCTTTCTGATTGTCAGACTGATGTAATTTCTCTGCTAATTGTAACCTCTCACCTCTTTTAAGTTTTCTGCTTTGAATTTTCTATTACCATTGAAGGAAAAGAGAAACTCTTGTTAGCAATTACGTCTTCCCTGAGATACTGTTAGAAAGTCCACATGTTTCAGTTGAGGAACTTTATGCCATTTATTTTTGATTGTTCAGACATCACTTTGTCTCAGATTCTAGTTTTAACGATGTTCTTTCTCAAATGAGATACATAGCTCATTCAAAATGAGTGGCAGAGGTTGAATGGGAAGAATTTGGTACTAAAATGTAAACACAGCCCTTAAGTCAACAACAAAACATAGAGGAGAAAAAGCTCTATACAAGATTTCAGCAGAATCAGGGATTTCTATCCCAAATATTTGTGACAATGCTAAACAAAGTAGAATCCTTTTCTGAGTTGGTGTTACTTCTTTACAGACATTTGGATCTCTCTGAGAAGTGAAATTAACCATAATAATCTAGCCAAAATATTGACGGGAGATACATATGTTATTCAATTGACATATTCCAATTTCACAATTTGGGTATTGCCAAGAAAGAGAAGCTGATTAACTTTAGTTGCAAAAGACACACATGAGAAAAATATTAATCTTTACTCCTTCCTGAGACTCCACTAAAATTATAGTAACAAAAATAAAATGATTAAATGAAAAACAACAAACAGAAGAGTGAACTTCATTGGCAAGAGATTTAAACAAACTTACAAAAAATGTAAAGTGGATAGAGGAATGAAGCTGCAGGATGAAAGAAGCTACAGGCTCACGCATGTACAAAGTAGACTATAACTGCAGAGAGACCTCTGCCGAACCTGGGGAGGCTCAGAATTTCGATGATGAAGAAGGAGTGAATCGTGGAATGAAAGTTACAGTCAAAAGCACCATTTCCATATCCCAAAGCACAACTTTGGACCATCAGGTGCTTACCCCTTAGCCAAAAAAATGAGGGATAGTTAAAGCAATTTATTGAACATACAGGAATGACTAGGCTAGAGGGGGTCAGAGCACCTCTACATTCTTGCTTTTAGAGTATCCTGGCTAATTGATGCCTGTTCTCTAAAAAGAAAAGTCTGTCTGTTCACGAGATGCAATAAACCAAATAAAGCTTCTATAAATCTTTAGTCAGGGCTCACTAGACTGTGAAGAAAGCCTGTAATCAAAGTGAAAAAGACTGAGTAAAAGAAATTTAAATTAAATGATAGTAGTGGGGAGGTGGATTGGAGGAGATAATAAAACAGAAGATAATTATAACACCTCTAAATTATTATTCCCAGATAGATTTGAGAAGATGGTACTTCCTTAAAATAGGAAGAAAAGGGTATGAAAAAATTAAAGCAATTTTAATTTGTGAAATTAATTTTAAATTGCAAAAGCAATTCGAAATTATAAACCTGATTGCCAAAAGAAGGAAAAATTGAATGAAAGCATTTGAAGATAAGTTTCAGAAAATCTCCCAGCTAGTATAAAGAAAAAAAGATCTGTGAATACTTAAAAAAAGGAGAAAATAAAATCCAATCTAAATGTTTAATGCCCACTTAATTAGAAGTTCATAAAAAAAGAATAAGTTGATGAACAGGGGAGAAATTCTCGAAGATGTGAGAAAATATTCAGAATTGAAGGATTTGAGTCTCTAGATTGAATGAACTCACCAAATGTCCATTACATTAAAGGATTTTTAAAAAAAGACACCAAACAGTAGCAGTTTTGGAAGTTTTGGAACTCTGAGGATAAAGAGAAGATACTATGTTACCAAAGAGAAGATAAAGTAATATCTACTATTAGAATTATCAGATTGACATTTGACTTCTCATCAGTAACAATGGATAGTCAAAGACAATGGAGAAATGCTTTAGAGGTTCTGAGGTGAGCAGGATGGTTAAGCTAAAGTTATATAACAAGCAAGCTATCAATCATGTAAGAGCGTTGTGAGACAGTGGGGTACATCCTGTGGCCTGTTAGCGTGACTACTAGAGTCAGTAGGAATATTGCCTGGTATTCTAAATCTCCAGCATTGAGTCTAAGTCTCTACTTGGACCAGGTTGTGCTAGCCTTGAAGGACTGAGAAGGATGGAAGGATAATCTTTGTTAGCCTGAGTATATTGTTTTACAGTAGTCTCATTTTGTGCTAGTCATCATTCTGTGTTTTATTTAGGTTAGTTCAGACTTAATCGAGAGATGGATGAGGTGTCCTGGGCCGAGCATCATTCTGTGTTTTATTTAGGTTAGTTCAGAGTTAATTGAGAGATTGATGAGATGTCCTGGGAGTAAGTGAGGTTATGTTTGGCCACTCTGGACTATGTACCAGACTACTCATTCCAATGTTCCAATAGCTGGCTATGGACAAAAACTGTTAGGCTTTCAAAAGATGTGATGTCTCCTCCTTTCATTCAAACTTTATGAAATTCAGTGGAAAGCATGTAAAGGAGATCAATTAAAAATGTGCCATCTAAGAACAGTTACCCTCAGAAGCAGGGCTGAGGTAGAGAACATCTTCATTATTTGAATATTTTAACTATGCATAGTATTACATCGATTTACATTTTTAAAAATAGATGATCAAACACTTCTGATAGTGAATTTTGAAGATAACAGTTTCCCCTTGTGGATTATTACTTCTACTTACATTCTCGTTTGACTGACAGAGGAACAATCTTCTCTTCCTTCCTTAGAGGATGGTCCATGTGCACAATCAGGTGATGGAGTCTCAGGGACCTCACAGTCTCTAAGGAGATGTTGCACGTTTTAGAGATAGTCGCCGTGCCATTTGGGTTCTGAGCAAGGTATTCCTCTGGCGGATTAATCAAGACTTGTGACGGGGAAAGAGATATTTGAGGAGCAGTTTTTCCCACAGCTGAATAAATAAATCGAAGAAAATTTTCACAGTCAAGATTGGGTTGGAGTTCAGTTCTTACTTCAGATACAGCTGAGGCAAAAACGGAGAAACAAAATTAAATATAAAAATTTGTCACATCATATTTTTATGGTGTTAAAGATGGATTTCCCCAAATTTTTATGTGACGTCAAAATGTTGAAAACATGTCCCTCTCAGATACTTCTTCTCACATTTTACAAAATTTCACAATTCCATCTGTTATACCCACTATCTCCAATTTGAGAGGAAAAATTGGTATCTCCACTTTCATTCAACCTTAAAATTACATTATATAAACCTCCAAAACTTTAAATTTATGGCAACGTAATGAAGGAACACTATGACACTATCTCTATTCCTTCAATGTTTTGTTAATTTGAAGTTTGGGAAATTCTTATTCTCTTAGAGTCTTCTTCTTTCCTCTTTCTCCTTCTTCACTCTCTCTCTTTCTTCTCTTTTCCCAGTGAAACTCCTGACACTGTTCATGAATTTTACCCTCTGGATTAAAATCAGTGCAACGTAGGGCTAAAAAGTTAGTTTAGTGGGCAGAAGACTTAAATGCTGTACCTGATCCCACATTGTGTGAAAATGGGCGAGTCATATAATAATCATTGGCTTCCAGTTTTTTCTTCTGTATAACAAAAGACTTGACATGGGTGACCTCTATCATGGCCTTTCCTTCTCTAATATTCTTTCTCTGCACCTTAACTTTCAGACCACATCCCCCATGATTTTGACTCTACATAAAACCTTTACGTACTTATAATGTTAAGGCAGGTTTGTCCTCCATGGCTGCCATGTGGGAACACATTAAATAGACATTTGTAGCAGGCTTCATCTTCAAATGTCACTTCACGAATAGTTATGAATGAGGAATTGGGTTCAATGGCCTTGCAGTGCAGCCGATTTATATATGGTGGAAGAATCTTTTCTCCATATCTACTGCTATATTTGCCAATATTTTGTGGCAAAGAATCTTGGATCTTCTGCCAGGTAATTTGCACAACATCTGCTGGAGTTGTTAAATTGCAGAAAATCGTCACATTTTCTCCCAATACAGCTGTCTCATTATTTTTGTGCTTTATCCTATGTGGCGAATCTGAAAATGAAACCCAATATGAATGAAGAGAAATGCGCTTTCATACTATCCTGGACTTACCCCTTCATAACACTTGTCTCCCTGTTTTATAATTATCTTTTATTTTCCTCTCTTCTCCACTAGAAAATAAACTCCCCTATCTTCTTCACCATTGATATGCAGCTTCTAAAAGTATTTCTGGCATACACTACCTAGTCAATAAATACTTAATGAGTGCAAAAATTCAAACACAAATTAACCAATATAAGATAAGTATGGTAATTTTGATGAATTTCTGGAGGCTGAATGTGAACTAGCTTGAAGGTGAAAAACTCCTCAGGGCTCCAGTCCTAGGGAAGACCCCAAATTCCATAGGTTTCACCAGCAGGAACCTCATCAGGTTCTCATGGTAAAGAGCCAAGAAAAATCATCTTATATCTTTGGAAAAGGGAGAGAAAAGTACCATTTGGAAACAAGCCCAGTGCATTTTCCATTAAAAGACCTACTCTCCAGGGGAAAAGACTTTACCAGATCTTTATCTCATGTAGTTGGAAGGACAATAACCCAACTCCAGTTCCTGTTAGCTTTCCTATCTCATCTAAGAGGGGGAAGGAGAAAAAAAAGGTAAGAAAACTTGTGAAGGTCACAGCCAAGGGACACAGACCCACTAAAAGAGTAAGATTTAACTATAAGATTTTAAAATACTTCTTCTGCCCCATGTTTTACAGTCACATCAATAGGCTCCAATATAATGACATTGGATTACAGCTGAAATGGTTACAAGGCTCAAACTCTAATTAATAATGAGTTATTACAGGAGTTCAAAAACAACAGGGGAGACAAAAACAAAGAAACTGCAGGAATCTGAAGCGCCTGACACCTAGACCTACAGCAAACAGTAAACACAACCCAGCTCCTAGCCAGATAAACATAAAACCCACGCTAAAGCTCTATTTACCCTCATTCCTGTTAGCTGATGCAACATGTCTGCATTTCAACAAACGATTACAAGGCGTGCTAAAAGCCAAGAATAAAAAACAGTCTAAAGAGACAAAGCAAGCCCGACTTAAATATAGTACAGATTTTGAAATTACCAGACAGGGAATTAAAAATAACTATGATTAATATATTAAGGACTCTGGTGGGAAAAGTTGACACATGCAAAAACACATGGATAATGTAAGCAGAGATTTAGAAACTCTAAAAAGAATAAAAAGAAAATACGAGAGATATTAAAAGAAAAATATAGACCAAAATCTCTTGTGAACATAGAAACAAAAATCCTAAACAAAATATTAGCAAATTGAATCCAAAAATGTATTAAAAAATCATACACCACAACCAAATTGATTTATCCCAAATATGCAAAGCTGGTTCAACATCTGAAAATCAATTAACGTAATCCAAAACATAAAAAAGAACAGTCATATGATATCAATAGATGCAGTAAAAGCATTTTAAAAGATCCAACACCAATTTATAATAAACATTCTTAGTAAACTAGGAATAGAGAGTAACTTCCTCCAACTGATAAAGAATATCTACAAAAACTTACAGCCAACATCATACTTCAACAGTGAAAAACTCAAAGCTTTCCCACTAAGATCAGGTACAAGGCAAGGATGTCCTCTCTCACCACTCCTCTTCAACATCATCATACTGAACATTCTCCCTAGTGCAATAAGGCAAGAAAAGGAAATAAAAGGTACACATATTGGGAAGAAAGACATAAAACTTTCTTTGTTCACAGATGACGATCATCTTACATAGGAAATCAGAAATCAACACAATCAAATCAACAAAAGAAACTCTTGGGACTAATAAGTGACTTTAATCAGGCTGTAGGATTACAAGGTTAATATACAAAAGTCAATCTCTTTCCTGTATATCATCAATTAACAAGTGGAATTTGAAATTAAAAACAGAATACTATTTACATTAGCAGCCCCAAAATGAAATACTCAGATATAAGTCTAATAAAATATGTACGAGATCTCTATGAGGGAAACTACCAAACTCTGATGAACAAAATTAAGCAAGAATTAAATAAATGAGAGATATTCCATGCTCATGGATAGGAAGACTCAACATTGTCAAGGTATCAGTTTTTCCCAATTTGATCTGTCGATTCAATGCAATCCCAATCAAAGTCTCAGCAAGTTATGTTACGGATGTCAAAAAACTGATTCTAAAGTTTAAATAGACAGGCAAAAGACCTAGAATAGCCAACGTAATATTGAAGGAAAAGAACAAAGTTGGAGAACTGACACTATGCAACTTGAAGACTTAGCTTAAAGCTATAGTAGTCAATATGTGTGGTATTTTCAAAAGAATAAATAGATCAATGGAACCGAATAGATAGCCCAGTTATGGACCCACACAAATATAATCAACTGATTTCTTACAAAGATGCAAAAGCAATTTGGTGGAGAAAAGATAGTCTTTTCAACAAATGATGCTACTGAGATACTTAGATGTCTGATTACTTTTCCACAGCTGCCATAACAAATTACCACAAACTTGGTGGCTTAAAACAGTGGAAATTTATTTTCTCACGGATATAGAGGTCAGAAGTCCCAAATTGAGATATCAGTAGAGTTGGTTCCTTCCAGAGGCTCTCAGTGAGAATCTATTCCATGCCTCTCTCCAAGCATCTAATGGTTGCCAATGAGCCTTGTGATTCCTTGATTTTTAGATGCATCACTCCAATCTCTGCCTTCATCTTCTCTGTCTCTGTGTATAGTCTCCTCTTCTTGTAAGGACACCAGTCATTGGATTTAGAGCCCACTCTAACTCAGGATGACTTCATCCTGAGATCCTTCCCTTAACTTCATCTGCAAAGATCCCATTTCTAAAAAGATCACATTCTGAGGATTCAGATAGACATGAATTTTGGAGGGATACTATTCAACCCTCTACAACATTCATATGCTAAAAAAAAATTAATATAGACACCTAACTTTCACAAAAATTAACTCAAAATGGATTATATCTAATTGAAAAATGGATTAGATCTAATTGAAAAATTCAAAAGTATAAAACTTCTGGAAGAAAACATAGGAGGAAATCTAGGTGGCATTGGGTTTGGTGATGAGTTATTAGATACAATACCAAAAGTATGACCCATGAATGAAAAAAATTGATAATTTGGACTTTATTAAAATTAAAACTTTTATTCTGTGAAAGACAATTTAAGAGAATGTAAAGACAAGCCACAGATTGGAAGAAAGTATTTGTAAAACACACATGTGATATAGGATGTTGTGCTGCTCCTGCAGGGCTGCTGTAACAAAGTGCCACACACTGGGTAGCTCATAAACAACAGAAATTCATATTTATCACAGTTCTGAAAGATGGAAATCCAAGATTAAGGTGCCAGCATGGTTGAGTGAGGGCTCTCTTCTTGGTTGCAGACTTCTTGTTGTAGCCTCACATGGTGGAAGGGATTAGGAAGCTCTGTGGATCTTTTATAAGAGCGCTAGTCCCATTCATGAGGGCTTCACCTTCATGACCCAATCACCTCCCACAGGCCCCACCTACTAATTCCATAACCTCTGGGGGTTAGCATTTCAACATACAAATCGGAGCAGGGACATAAACATTCAGACCATAGCAGACTTGTATCCAAAGTACACAAAAACAATAAGAAAACAAACAATTAAAAAATAGGCAAGAAATCTGAACTGACACCTCACCAAAGAAGATACACAAATGGTAAATAAATACATGAAAAGATGCATAAAATCTCTTCTCATTAGGAAATTGCAAATTAAAACAATAATAGGATTCCACTACATATCTGTTAGAATGGCTAAAAAAAAAAAAAATACAATACCAAATGCTGATGAGGATGTGGACAAAAACAGGAACTCTCATTCATTGCTGATGGGAATGCAAAATGACAGTTTGGCAGTTTCCCACAAAACTAAACACACTCTTACCATATGATACAGCAATGGTGCTCCCAGGTATTTACCCAACTTATTTGAAAACTTTATCCACACAAAAACCTGCATGCAAATTTTTATAGCAGTCTTATTCATAGTCACTCAAAACTGAAAACAAGCAAGATGACTTCGATAGGTGAATGAGTAAACAAACTGTATATCTATACAACAGAATATTATTCAGCCATGAAAAAAAAAGAGCTACCAAACCACAAAAAGACATGGATAAACCTTAAATGCATATTGCTAAGTGAAAAAAGCCAGTCTAAAAAGTCTACATATTGTATAATTCCAATTATATGTCATTTTGGAAAAGGTGAAACTATAAAGGCAATAAATATATCAGTGGTGGCCAGGGTTCAGGGAGAGAGAGGAGGGTTAAATAGGTGAGACACAGGGGATTTTTAGTATAATGAAACTATTTTTTATGATACTATAATGGTCGATAAGTGATATTATGCATTTGTGAAAATGCATAGACCTTTACTCACATAAAAGGAACCTTAATGTATACAGATTTTTAAAAAATCATTTAGGGCCAGCCCTGGTAGCCTAGGGGTTAAGTTTGGCAGCTCTGCTTCAGCAGCCCAGGTTCAGTTCCTGGGCATGGACCACCACCACTCTTGGCCATGCTGGTGGTTCACACACAAAATGGAGGAAGATTGGCACAGAGGTTAGCTCAAGGAGGATCTTCCACAGCAAAAAAAAAAAAAAAAAATCATTTAGGAGACTAGAGATTCCAAGGAGTGAAGACTATAACCTGAAAATGTAATTGTATTACAAAAGAACCCTATGTTAACATAAGAGTTGATAGTATGTACACGTGATATGATATACTTAAAATGACACTTTATCTCTGTGGTCTACCGCCCCAAAGTTGATAACCCCAGTCTAGTCATGAGAAAAACATTAAACAAATTCTGATAGAGGGTAATTCTACAAAATACTTAACGAGTACCCCTCAAACAGTCAAGGTCTTCGAAAATAAGGAAATTCTGAGAAACTGTCACAGTCAAGAGGAGTCCAAGGAGACATGATAAATTAAGGTGATATCCTGGATGGGATCCTTAACCAGAAAAAGACATTAGGTAAAAACTAATGAAATTTGAAAAAGCTGTGGACTTTAGTTATGAAAAATATATCAAACTTGATTTATTAATTATAACAAATGTACCATACTAACGTAAGATGTTAATAATAGGGAAAACTGGATAAGGGTTCCCATTTACCATATGGGAACTCTGTACTATTTCCTCAATTTTTCTATAAGCCTAAAACTATTCTAAAAGATACAATCTTTTTAAGAAGTAAATTCTACTTCTATATAAGCAAATGGAAAATTAAAATTTGAAGATATCATTTACAATACCCTCCCCAAATAAAAAGAAAGACATACATAGGGATAAATGAATTGAAAGATATATAAGACCTCTCCACTAAGATTTACAAAATATATTTGAAAAAATCAAAGAAGACTTAAATAAGTGGAAAGATATATCATAGAGAGGAAAAAACACAAAGATGTCAATTCTTTCCAAGTAAATTTTTAGATTCAATGAAAATCTAATAAAACTCAAGTAGTTGGTAAAATTTTAATTCTGGAATTTGACAAGCTGAATCTAAAAAAAAGCCAAGGCAATAAACTGAAGACTTACTATCCAGATATAGGGCTAAAGTAATAAAATGTGATATTGATTCAAGAATAAGCAGACAGATGAATACAATAAAATAGAGAGTCAGAAACAGACCCACACAAATATGGTCATCTGATATATATGACAAATGGAACAGACAGTGCATGGAATTTGGAAAAAGATGATCTTTCCAATAAATGATAATGTGTACATTGGACACCTATATGGAAAAATTATATATTGACCCCCATCTAAGACCAGAGATAAAAATCTATTTCAAATGCATTAGAGATCTAAATGTGAAAGATAAAACATAGCTTTAAAAATAAAGTATTATAGGGACTGCTGGAAAGACGGTGGCACAAGAGGACTCTGAACTCATCTTCTTCCACAGACACAACAAATTTACAACTACTCTTGGAATAATTACCCCTGAGAGAGAGCCAGAAACTGGATAAAAGAACCACCACAACAAGGGACAGCACTGACTGAGGTGGAAGAGTCAGAAATACCTTTCTGGAGAGGAAAAAGCCACATTCCAGCTGTGGTGCTTCACGGCTGGGAGCAATCTGAAGGTATGAAACTTTCCCTGCAGGAGCCAAAGCAGGAGAGATTTGCCACAACAAGTAGCTTTTGAAGTCGGCACAACTGAGAAAATTGTCATAATATCTGGCTTTGCTGGCTATTAAAAACAATGGGGAACACTCCCAGAAAAGCTATTGAACATAAGAGAAAGAAAAACCTTCTCTTGAGTAGCCTACCTACAAATTCACCCATTCTGGAAAGCAACACAAAATCACCAGAAAGAAAGGTGCACAGTCCTTTGGTGAAAGATACTCACTTGATAGGCTCTGGGTGTATCTCAGGTAGGCAGGAGGTTACTGAGTTCTCTGCAGGGACTGGGACATTGGCAGCAGCCAATATTGTGAACTGGTACAGGTGTGCTGACACAGATGCTGGCAGAAGCCATTGGATTTCTTCCCTTTGCCTGTTAGCACAGGGGTTTGCCCCACCCACTAGAGCACCAATTTAACCCAGCTTAGCCAGGGAAGGCAGACCACCTTAGGGACTGGCCCTGCCCTCCAGCCAGCCCTGTGACAACTTGTGGACCTGCATAGGTGGGGTGTGTAGGACCTCTGCAGTGGGGTGAGTGGGTCCACTTCTGTGGGGGGGGGGCATGCATGGGGGAATGCCTCAATTAAAGGAGTGTATGGGGCCTCTTCGGCAGGGTGAGTGGGTCCACTTCAGCAGGGCAGGGAGTGTGCATGGGGCAGGACTGCATCATCAGTGTTTGTGGGCCTGCAGGCAGTTGGGCTTGTCAGCTGCAGCAGACTTGTGGTTCTCAAACAGCCACATAAGGGATCTACCCCACCTTCCAATGTCTGAAACAATTGAGTGCTGCCATGCCTGGGGCAAGCCCCATCCAGCTAAAGTCCTGAGAGAGCTGAAAATAGCCTCAAAGTTCAGAGGCCTGAAGCAATTGTGAGCCTCTGAACCTAACAACTGGCTGCACTAGGGGCTTACTCACTTAACAGCAAAACTGAAGCAGGAATGTTCTATTAGACCTTGAAGCAAACTGTGCTGGGGCTCCCCTTGCCCAATAAAGTAAGTGAAGGGACCATAGCAGCCACACACAGCTGAGCCCTACAACCAGCTAGCAAGGGGGACAGCTTAGCCTCCCTGTGCACCTGCAGTAAGAGCAACCCTGCCACAACAGAAGGACACATGATACCAACACAGGGGACATTCCTAGAACATTTGGAACTGGTGACGAGATGGAAGCACATTGCTGGGCCTCATAAGGCATCTCTTACTTAAGACCACCTCTCCAAGATCAGGAGATGTAGCTGATCTACCCAATACATAGATATAAACACAGAGAAATAGGCAAAATGAGGAGACAACGGAATATGTTCCCAATAAGGAAACAGGACAAATCCTCAGGAGAAAAACTTAATGAAACAATTTACCTGATAAAGAGTACAAACTAATAGACATAAGGAAGCTCTCTGATCTTGGGAGAAGAATAGATGAACACTGTGAGAACTTCAACAAATAATTAGAAAATATAAAAAAGAACACATTCAGAAATGAAGAATATAATACTGGAAATGAAAAATTCACTAGAGGAACTCAATAGCAGAACAGATGAAACAGAAGAATGGATCAGTGAACTGGATGAAAGACTAGAGGAAATCACCCAGGCTGAACATTTAAAGGAAAAAAAATTAAAAACAATGAGGACAGTGTAAGTGACCTCTGGGACAAATCAAGCATACTAACATCTGTATTATAGGTGTCCCAAAAGGAGAAGAGAAAGACAAAGGGGCAGAGAATCTATTTGAAGAAATAATAGCTGAAAACTTTCTTAACATAAGGAAGGAAACAGACATCCAGGTACAGGAAGCACAGAGAGCACCAAACAAGGTGAATCCAAAGAGGCCCACATCAAGACACATCATAATTAAAATGTCAAGAATTAAAGATGAAGAGAGAATTCTAAAAGCCTCAAGAGAAAGGCAACAAATTGCATGCCAAGTAAACCCCATAAGGCTACCAGCTGACTTCTCAGCAGAAATCTTTCAGGCTAGAAGGGAGTGGCATGATATATTTAAAGTTCTGAAAGGAAAAAGCCTACAGCCAAGAATACTCTATCCAGCAAGATTATTATTCAGAATGGAAGGAGAGATAAAGAGTTTTCCAGACAAGCAAAAACTAAAGGAGTTTATCACCAAAAACAAGCCTTGCAAGAAATGTTAAAGGGAGATATTTAAGTGGAAAAGAAAAGACCAGAAACAGTAATAAAAAAATGATACAAAAAATAAAATAAAATAAAATCACTAGTAAAGGCAAACATACAGTAAAGGTAGCAGATCAACCATCTATGAAGCTAACACAAAGGTCAAAGGACAAAAGTACTAAAATTGTCTATTTCCATGATAAGAGGTTAACAGATATACACACACACAGAAAAGTTAATATGATATTAAGACACAAAATGTGGGAGGAGGGGAGTAAAAGAGTAAATGTTTTAGCAAGAGGTCAGACTTAAGAGACCACCAACTTAATATACATTGCTATATATGTAGGTTATTATATGTGAACATCATGGTAATTACAAACCAGAAACCTATAATAAATACACAAATAATGAGAAAGGAACACAAACATAATACCAAAGAAAGCTATCTAACCACAAGAGAAAAGAGTGAGAGAATAAGAAAGGAATAAAGAAGTACTAAAACATCCAGGAAAAAAGTAACAAAATGGCAATAAGCACATATTTATCAATAACTATTTTAAATGTCAATTGATTAAATGCTCCAATCAAAAGACGTAGGGTGGGGGGGTCTGACCCCACGGCCGAGTGGTTAAGTTCGTGCGCTCCGCTGCAGGCGGCCCAGTGTTTCGTTGGTTTGAATCCTGGGCGTGGACATGGCACTGCTCATCAAACCACATTGAGGCAGCATCCCACATGCCACAACTAGAAGGACCCACAATGAAGAATATACAACTATGTACTGGGGTGCTTTGGGGAGAAAAAGGAAAAAAATAAAATCTTTAAGAGATAAAAATAAAAAAAAGATGTAGTGTGGCTAATTGGATAAAACAACAAGACCTATATATATACTGCATACAAGAGACACACTTCAGACCTAAAGACACTCACAAACTGAAAGTGATGGGATGGAAAAAGACAATCCATGCAAATGGCAATGAAAATAAAGCTGGGGTAGAAATACTTATATTGGACAAAGTAGACTTTAAAGCAAAAATTGCAACAAGAGACAAGGAAGGACACTACATAATGTAAAGGGAACAATCCAACAAGAGGATATAACACTTGTAAATATCTATGCACCCAACATACAAGCACCTAAATATATAAAGCAATTATTAATAGACATAAAAGGAGAAATAGACAGTAACACAATAATAGTAGGGGACTTTAACACTCCACTTACATCAATGAATAGATCATCAAAACAGAAGATCAGTAAGGAAACATTGGCTTTAAATGACACATCAGACCAGATGGACTTAGTAGATGTATACAGAACATTCTATCCAAAAACCGCAGAATACACATTCTTTTCAAATGCACATGGTACATTCTCCAGGATTGATCACATATTAGGCCATAAAACAAGTCTCAATAAATTTAAGAAGATTGAAATAATACCAGGCATCTTTTCTGACCACAACAGTATGAAACTAGAAGTCAAATACAAGAAGAAAACTGGAAAAGCCACAAATATGAGGTGATTAAACAAAATGCTACTAAACAATGATTGGGTAAACAAAGAAATCAAAGGAGAAATAAAAAAATACCTGGAGACAAATGAAAATGAAAATATGACATGCCAAAATTGATGGGACACAGCAAAAGCGGTAGTAGGAGGGAAGTCTATAGCAATACAGGCCTACTTCAACAAACAAGAAAAATCTCAAATAAACCATCTAACAGTGCACCTAAAGGAACTAGAAAAAGAAGAACGAACAAAGCCCAAAATCAGTAGAAGGAAGGAAATAACAAAAATCAGAGTGGAAACAAATGAAATAGAGATTTAAAAAAATAGAAAAAAATCAATGAAACCAAGAGCTGGTTCTTTGAAAAGATAAAACTAGACTCACCAAGAAAAAAAGAGAGAAGGCTCAAGCAAATAAAATCAGAAATGATTTTACTATGGAGAAATTACTATGGAGACCTCATAAATACATAAGTTTATAAGAGAATACTACAAAAAGCTATATGCCAATAAATTGGATAATAGAGATGAAATGAATACATTCTTAGAATCATACAATCTTCCAAAACTGAATAAGATGAAATAGAGAATTTGAATAGACCCATCACCAGTAAGGAGATTGAAAGAGTAATCAAAAGCCCCCAAAAAACAAAAGTCCAGGACCAGATGGCTTCCCTGGTGAATTCTACCAAACGTTTAAAAAAGACATAATATCTGTCCTTCTTAAACTCTTCCAGAAAATTGAAGAGGAAGGGAAGCTTCCTAACTCATTCTACAAGGCCAACATTACTGTCATACCAAAACCAGACAAGAACAACACAAAAAAAGAAAACCATAGGCCAATATCACTGATGAACATTGATACAAAAATCCTCAACAAAATACTAGTAAATTGAATACAACAATACATTAAAAAGATCAGGCACTATGATCAATTGGAATTTATTCCAGGGATGCAGGGATGATTCAACATCCACAAATCAATCAATGTGATACACCACATTAACAAAATGAAGAATAAAAATCGTGATCATCTCAATAGACACGAGGAAGCGTTTGACAATATATAGCATCCATTTATGATAAAAACTCTGAATAAAATGGGTATAAAAGGAAAGTACCTCAACATAATAAAGGCCATATATGACAAACCCACAGCTAATATCATTCTCAATGGAGGAAAACTGAAAGCTATCCATCTAAGAACAGGAACCAGACACCGATGCCCACTTTCACCACTCTTATTTAGCATAGTATTGGAAGTCCTAGCCAGAGCAATCAGGCAAGAAAAAGAAATAAAAGGGATCCAAATTGGAAAGAACAAAGTGAAACTGTCACTTTTTGCAGATGACATGATTTTACATATGGAAATAAACATATATTTATTCTATTATAAATATATAATATGCTTATATTATTTAATATAATAATATCATATATAATATTCTAAATATATATTTAGAATATTCTAAAGAATCCACCAAAAAATAATAGAAATAATAAATGAATACAGTAAAGTTGCAGGATACAAATCAACATAAAACTCCGTCCTGTTTCTATACACTAACAACAAAGTAGCAGAAAGAGAAATTAAGAATTCTATCCCACTTACAATTGCAACAAAGAAGAATAAAGTACCTAGGAATAAGTTTAACCAAAGAAGTGAAAGACCTGTACACTGAAAACTATAAGACATTATTGAAAGAAATTGAAGATGACACAAAGAAATGGAAAGATATTTGGTGCTGCTGGATTGGAAGAATTAACATAGTTAAAATGTCCATGCTTCCTAAAGCAATCTACAGATTCACTGCAATCTCCACCAAAGTTCCAATGACATCCTTCACAGAAATAGAACAAAGAATCCTAAAATTTATATGGAACAACAAAAGACCCCAAATAGCCAAAGCAAGCCTGTGAAAAAAGAACAAAGCTGGAGGTATCACACTTCCTGATTTCAAAATATACTAAAAACTTTTTAATACTAATTAAAACAGCATGGTACTGGCACAAAAACAGACACACATATCAAGGGAACAGAGAACTGAGAACTGAGAACTCAGAAATAAATTCACACATCTATGGGGAGCGAATATTTTACAAGGGAGCCAAGAACATTCAATGGAGAAAGGAAAGTCTTTTCAATAAATCATGTTGGGAAAACTGGACAGCCACATGCAAAAGAATGAAAGTAGGTCGTTATCTTATACTACACACAAAAATTAACTCAAAATGGATTAAAGACTTGAATGTAAGACCTGAAGCCACTAAATTCCTAGAAGAAAACATAGGCAGTACACTCTTTGACATTGCTCTTAGCAGCATATTTTCATATACCATGTCTGACCAGGTAAGGGAAACAAAATTAAAAATAAAGAAATGGGACTTACATCAGACTACAAAGCTTCTGCAAGGCAAAGGAAACCATCAAGAAAATGAAAAGACAACCTAACAATTGGGAGAAGATATTTGCAAACTATATATCTGATAAGGGATTAATATCCAAAATATACAAAGAAGTCATGTATCTCAACAACAAAAAACAAACAACCCAGTTAAAAATGGGGAAAAGATCTGAAACAGACATTTTTCCAAATAAGATATACAGATGGCCAACAGGCACATGAAAAGATGTTTAACATCACTAATTGTCAGGGAAATGTAAATCAAAACTATAACGAGATATCACCTCATGCCCATCAGAATGTCTGTAACTAACAAGACAGGGACAATAAGTGTTGAAGAGGATGTGGAGAAAAGGGGACTCTCATACACTGCCGGTGGGAATGCAAACTGGTGCAGCCACTATGGAAAACAGTATGGAGAAGCCTCAAAAAATTAAGAATAGAGCTACCATATGTTCCAGCTATGCCTCTGCTGAGTACTTATCCAAAGAACATGAATGCATAAAGATACATGCACCCCTATTGCAGCATTATTCACAATAGCCAAGACTTGGAAACAATGTAAGTGCCCATCAACCAATGAATGCATAAAGAAGATATGGTATATATACACAATGGAATACTACTCAGCCATAAAAAAGATGAAATCTTGCCATTTGCAACAACATGAATGGACCTTGAGGCTGTTATGCTAAGTGAAATAAGTCATATGGAGAAAGTCAAATACCATATGATCTCACTCATAAATAGAAGATAAAACCAATAACAAGCAAACGCATAGATACAGGGATTAGATTAGTGGTTACCAGAGGGAAATGGGGGAGGGAGGAGGGTGAAAGAGGTGACTGGGCACATGTCTATGGTGATGGGTGGTACTTGGTCTTTTGGTGGTGAAACAACATAACCTACACAGAAATCAAATTATAGTGATGTACACCTGAAATTTATGTAATGTTACAAACCAATGTTACCTCAACAAAAAAACCCTAAATTTAACTTAAAAAAGAGAAGTGCAAAGCTTAATGGAAAAATAAATAAAAAATAAAATAAAGTATCATATAACATCTATTTGGCTGGAATAGCAAATGATTTATTAAATAGGACACACACCAACAGTTATTTGATACTTTATTCCTTTCTTAGGAATATGAAATCATAAAGAACCAGAAGTGAAAAATTGGTCTATTTTAAGATTTAATAACTTCAGTCTATGAAAAGATACATCTTCAGAAGTAAAAGGCAATCCACAGAGTGAGAGAAGATATTTGCTATACATATATATGGCAAAGGACTTGTATTTTAATATATACATAATTTCACAAATCAATAAGACAAAAACAGGTAACTCAATAGAAAATTGAGCAAAATATTTGAATATGCACATCACAAAAGAGAATGTCTAAATGGCCAATAAACATATTTAAGATGCTCAACTTCTTTAGTCATCAAGGAAATACACATTAAAACCTGGACTGATTAATGATTAACATGAAAGACAGACAATACCAAGTTTAGTGAGGATGTATAGAAAACACAGTTCACACACACTCTGATGGGACTGTAAATTTGAAGACCCCTTGGCTGTATCTTAAAGCTGAACATAGGCATATGCTATGACCAGCAAATCTATTCCTGGGTATACTTCTAATAGAAATGCATATATATGTTCTCCAAAACACATGTACAAGGATGCTCATAGAAGCACTATTTGTAATAGTCAAAAGCAAGAAATTACCCAAATGCAAATCAATAGAAGAATTGGTAAATAAATTATAGTATTTACACAATGGAATGTTATAGAGCGATGAGATTTCCTGAACTACATCTACTCTCAGCAATACGCATAATGCTCACCAAAATATTGTTGAGCCAAGGAAACCAGAAACAAATGCATAAATGCTAACTTATTTCATTTATATATAAAAGTTATATATATTTTATTATATAAATATTATACATATATTATATATAAATTATATACAAATAATATATACAAATTCTATACATATAAATATTATGCATATATTTATATAAAGAACAGCAGATAAAAACAACCGATACAGACATTAGGAAGTGGTACTCTTAGGAGGGGACAGTAAAAGGAAGGGTGCATGAATAAGGCCTTGGGAGGCTGTGAATGTTCTGTTCTTGATCTGTGCTGGATATATTGGTGTGATCACTATGAAAATTAATATAACTGTATAGTATGCTTGTACACATTCCTGTATGTCAGTTTTACTTAAATGCAAAGATTAAAAAACTCCTTACCTAGAAGGTATCATAGTTTTTTTTCCTCTGCTGAATTCCTATAGAACATTAGTTGTTGCCCTTACCGTGAACTAAACTGATTTTAGATGGATTCAAGTTAAATATCCTTAATCAAATAATTTTAAACAACTAGAAAATAATAGGACTTAAATATTTAATAAATCCTTAATGTGTCTCAAGTGTATACCAGTTTGTAAAGATAAGAGAACCCACAAAGGAAACAATTAACAGATTAGACAACATAAAATGAAAAACTTCCTGATGACCAGGAAAACCTCAAAACCAGTCAAACTCAAAAAGGAAATTGGCTGCAAAAACTACTGCAAAGCAAACTAACTAAACGAACCAACTGACCAACTAACTCGCAAAGAGCTCCTTTGTTTCCAGCATGTTTGTGGTTTCCCTGGGTTGAGCTACCCGCCCTCACTTCAGAAGCCCTGCTCATGACCTTTCTTTCATTCTCTGTTTACTAAGTCACTTTCAAATATGCTCAACTGAAACAGTTTGCTTGCAACCAACAACTTGGATAGTTACGTGATTGACATGCAGACCCAAACATAATGTTCAGTTCACCTAACTTTATGAAAGTAAAAAGACCACAGCCTGGTATTTATCTGCCACTGATTTCCAGCCAAATGCATTTGAGAGAAAAAGTGAAGAATTACCTAATCCTTGTACGCAGATGGGAAGCATGAGCAGCTGGAGAATGGGATGGAGTGGAAAGCCCATGAAATTTGATGACAAAAGTCTTCACTAATACTGGAGTATTTCTTTTTCTAACTAAACTCCAGCACTGAAAGGAAAAGTTTACCAGGTCTTTTGCCTTTCCCGCCAAAATGTTACTCATTAACTGGGGTCCATTAAAACAATTTCTTCCCCTTGCCGTATTTTTTAACTTCCTTGTCTGTCTAACCTCCAAGTCTATTCAGAATCTTAGATTTATTTATACAATTTTCTTAAACATATCTGCCGGCTGTTCTGTAGCTGTCACATGATTCAAACACAGGCTCTCAAAACTTAACCTGCTGACTTGCAAGAAAATTTAATTAGCTCTTCTTTGGGTCGTTTCAACCTTTCCCAGTATTTCATGCCGTTTTATTTACAGACATAACAGACATGAAACCAGTCTATCCACAATGGGTAAGATCACTTGCGTTTTCTCTTAAACTCTCCCTGCATACTAGTACTTTATGAAGAGGGAAAGCACTCCTTGTCTGGTGCTTTCTGTTTCTACTTTTCTCTTTTAAATTCCAACCCAGCCACCTGCCTCTTGGCATTTCATGCACACAAACTCATCCAGCTTCTCCACAGTGTCTTCCTCCTGCGGGATTCTGGAAAACCATTGTTCATTTACTACCAGGGCAAAGAATACTTTAACATAAACAATCCATTTGAAAGTGAGGATTTTCCCCCCTACATGTCTGCTATTGCTGGCTTAAAGATTGATGTCTTCTGGGCTAAATGTTCTGTCTTACAAGTTAGGGATAGCGATCTTTACAAAGAATCTCCCGGAACTATATTTAACTGGCCAAACAGACCAGGGGTGGGGATTGAAGCCAGGGCTAGGACTTGGGGCAAATCCCATCCCCAGAGAAGTGAGTTGGGCTTGACTTCTCAGGACTGAGATCCTTCACCAGCCTCCACTTCACACACACACACACATAACCCCCTGCACCCTCCCCCCAACAAACGTGCACACAATAACGTGTGCCCACACAGGGACACATTTTGGGCAGTAAGTCTTTTCTTTCCCCTTTTTCTCACTCATAAATCCCTATAAAAAATTACCTGCCCCTCTCATAACTTCTCCCTCAGCTTCTGTCTCAGAGGTAACAGAAGCCTCCATTGGCATGAATGGTCACACCTCCACCGCCCATCCCCCATACATGAGTATTCATCTCTTTCCTAGGGCTCTAAGTGCGGAGGTCCTTCTTTCCTCTTTTCTTGAGACGAACCTTCCCTCTATCTAAATTCTGGCCTCGTAAGCCCACAGGCTAAGCCCACTACCCATCTGAGAGCTGTTGATTCTGTCAATGAGGCAGAGAAAACTCAGTTCCCAAAGAGCAAAGGAAACTGATCTGATGAATCTATTGCCTCTGGTGTTGGGAGCCACACCTGAGACAGGGGGAGGGGTCATTGTGAATAAAGAGGTATTAGGATTAGAGGCCCAGCAGCCACTGAGTCAGTCAGTAGCACTGTTGCTATGTTGGAAATTCTGCTGTTTCTATGAAATTCTCCTGAGGTGAACACCTAGTCGCTGATTGTTTTCTTGTGTTCCGCCACAGGCCCAGCTGGGTGAGCAGTGAGGGATAGGTTGCTGAAAGACCAAAGGAAAAACCTGGAGACAGTGAATGAGACATATGGATTTGTTGGAGTTACTTATAAGGAAGGTCCAGTGGCGGTTGGCTGGACAGGAAATGCGCACCCGCCACTGCCCCCCAAGAGAAGCTTGCTTAAGTAGGCGGAGGAACAAAGGCTGTGTGCTTGCCAAGGGGAAGTGTCCCTGTATGACCTGCATTCCAAGGACCAGAGGCCCCACCCCGCCACTCCCCGCCAACTCGCCCCCCCGCCCCAACCACGCCCGGGGGGCCTCCGTGTTCCCTCAGACTTCAAGGTTTTTGTGCTAACTCTCCCAAGAGAAAGCAGCTGGGTTAGCCAAGCCCAGGACTGTTATCACCGTGAGTTCTGCAGCAGAGACCAAAGCAAGTTGTTCTGAGTGTCCACCTGTGGTTGTAGTTTCTCTCTTTAATTAGCCCTTGTTTATAGATGTACTATTATATCAGGTCTTTGTGTCAACATCTGATATGCACTGGGTCGGGTGTGCCTCTCATGCTTATTTAGTTGAAATACTGCAGTTGTCAGGCATCTCATCCAGGGGGCTAGGGCCCTGTCTTCTGTCCTCAGTTGTTGTTTCAGCAAGCTGTTTATTTGTTCCATCAGCCCTGTGGCTGTGGAGTTGCATGGCAGGTGAAAATGCCAATGTATGTCCATCTGATCAGCCCATGTCTGTACACGGTGGCCAGTAAAATGTGTACCTTGGTCACTGTTGATGTCCATGGGAACACCATACACAGAAGAGAGGTGTTCCAGGCCTCTTTTTGTGGTCTTCTGTGTGGTCCTCCTGCTGGGGTAAGCCTGCAGCAGTCCTGTAGACGTGTCCACACAAGTGAGACCATACTGGCAGCCATCAGAAAGAGGCAAGGGCCCAGTGTAGTCCATCTTCTGGCACTGAGCAGGCTGGTTATTTCCGGCAATTTGGCCTGTGTGCCGGGGAATGGCCCAGGGTTCTGTAAGGAAGAGGAGGGTCACATCTGACAGACCTGCATGGCACAGCATAGCACAGGGGGAGGCCCCAGGCCTTGGCAACAGCCCATAGGGTCCTTTGTCCTTTGTGTCCAGTCTTCTTGTGTAGTCACTTTGCCATTCTTTTGGCTGACGCTTATTCTAGGAGACAGATCTGAGCTAACTCGTCTGCTTGTTGGTTCCCTGGTGGCTTTGTCGCCTGATGTGCAGACACATGGTATGCTGTTATCGTCATTCCCCAGACCCGCTGCCAGGTATCATCCCAGAGTTCTGCCCCCGACAACGGGCGGCCATTAATAGTTCACTTTTGTTGTGCCCATTGTGCCATCCACAGGGTGAGCCCCTTTCCACAATTGGGGTTTATTGCTTTGCCTCTGCCAGAGACCCCATCTGAATCCCTCTGGGTAACTGGAATTGTCCAATTCACACGGTTGTCCTTGTGTTAAAACACCCAAGGACTGGATTTGTTACTGTTATTTTGGCTTGGGTCAGGGCCTCCTGCTTGGTGGTCCCCCAGTCCCAGATACTTTGTACTTTGCTGTTGTTCACCACCCATCCTCAATGGCATGGGTGGGTGAGGAGCGAGTGGGAGGCTTCTCGAAGGTCTGAAGAAGACTCGAGGTTAACATGGCATCGTGGATATAACGAAACAAGGCAACATCAGGGGGTTTTGTCCTTCGGGTGGTGTTATAGAAGCATTGCTGCAGGGTGCAGTGAAAAGTAATGGAAGTCATTTTGCTCATTTCTACCCCCCACAGCTAAATGCCTCTTGCCCTTGTAGACCAATAAACTGTTATTTCCACATGTGGCCTCCAGTTCCCCAATACCCAAGCCATCCTCAGAGAGCTGCAGGGATAGGTCGAGGTCCTTTGGCTCTCCCCCTAGTGGAGGGGGTTAGGGTGTTCTCAGGCTGTCACTGGGCCTGCTCTTAAAGCCACCAGAGCAGTGTTAGGTTGTTTATCACTTTTTTTCCCCTAAGGGGTGCTTGCTGTTCCCGGGCTGCGGTAGTTGTTGGGCAGACAGTTCTCTCTGCGCTTTGCTCAGCCTCAGTGGGGCCAACACCAGAGAGGGGAGAGGGGCAGGGAGTCCCAGCCACCCGCTGCTCCCACTGGTGCCAGTGGCTGGACCATGCTTTCACCGCATTGTCCCTGCCCCCACAGGCACTTTTTGTCCCCGACCAGACATGCTCCTGGCCTGTCTTTGCTCCTGTGCATGTACTGGAGCCAGTCTTCTTGTGACCGCCTTACTTTTGATATTGAAACTTATTTATTTTAATCTCGGCTACTTTGGCCAAACACAAAACTCTTTAGGGTTTGTCTTCCACAAAACTTTTGTTACTTGTTTTTAAAATTCAGATTTTGTTCCATGCCTTTTTGTTAGTACTTTAAGACAAATTTATTTCTTTTAACAAAATGAAAAAAATGTTTCTATTCTTTATAGCTTTTTTCCTGAAAACATACATTTTACTTTCCTTATATACAGACTTTTTAGAAATATATGTTTTCTCATAGAAAATTTCTCAGCATGCACAAAACATGTTTATCAATTAACTCAAGCATCTTTTAGTTTCTTTGAGATAAGAAACCAAAGGCAGACAAATCTAGGCTTAGTAATCAATTTCTATTTTATCTTCTTTGGAAAGTGACCTAGAAACTCAATGAATTTTTATCATTTAACTTAATTTAGCAAAACTCTAAGGTTTCAATTTACCAAAAAGATGTTGGAAGCTGTTTTTCAAGTGTTTAGACCATAAAACATATTGTACCTGAAAACTCTTACCCATTTTTATTTAAATCATTTGTTCCCAACAATTATGTTTAGATTCCTCACAGAAACTTCATGTGACATTAAAGCAATTAGCTATCAGGGCCGGCCTGGTGGCCCAGCGGTTAAGTTCACACGTTATTCTTCTCTGCGGCCCAGGGTTCATCGGTTAGGATCCTGGGTGTGGACATGGCACCGCTTGGCACGCCATGCAGTGGCAGATGTCCCACATATAAAGTAGAGGAAGATGGGCATGGATGTTAGCTCAGGGCCAGTCTTCCTCAGCAAAAAGAGGAGAATTGGCAGCAGTTAGCTGAGGGCTAATCTTCCTCAAAAAATAAAAAAAATATAAAAAAACATAAAGCAGTTAGCTATCATCTTAGGTTGTTTTAAGGACATACAGCATAACACATAATTATTGTTAAAAAGTTTCCCCCCAACAAATTTTCAACCTTTTCACATCTATCTAGTTTACTTGTTCCACAATTCCACCAGTTCTGTGGCAATATAATCCCTCACGATGGAATGCACATGCCGAACTGGGGGAGATGTGTCCATGGGATCTACCCCTGCCAGTCGGGGCTGATCAGACCTCTGTCCTTTCCTCAGACTCCCATAGGCATGTTGACAGAGCCTCAGTAATTTTAGCTTGAACCAGCCGTGTACCCTTTCGAGTCTTAACTTTTCCTGTAGCTGCCTTACCTTTGCCTTAGCTTCCATTTTGGCTTCTGTTGCTAATTGAACAGTGGCAGGGAAGGACCATCCCACTGCAGCAGCTACTGCCCAGGCTTCTGATTTCTCTCTCATTGTTTCTCCTGCCCAAGACTTCTCCTACCTTCGTTGCAAGCCATCCTACAGTGGGGAGGGGCTACCCCATGGCTGTAGCAATGGCCTGGGCTTCTCCCATGCCCAGGACTTTCCCCTAGGCCTTTTGGCATTTGGGGAGCATCCCTTTACCCATGCAGTGGGCCCCATCTATCAAGATGGGTGGCAACTGGCCCCCACAGTGAAGAAACCAGCCAACCCGGAATTACCCCTGTGGATTTCCCCTTCCCATGCCCCAAAGTCTCGGCACTCACATGATTTTCTTTGGTCTCCTGGTTGGCTTGCCAAGTGTTCCACCACATGCAGTGTGGGACAGGTTGCCCAGAGACCAAAGAAAAGACCCAGAGACAGTGAATGAGACATATGGGTTTATTTAGGAGTTACTTACAGGGAAAGTCCAGTGGCAGTAACTGATACAAATTACCTGTCCAGCCAGCCACCACTGGACCTTCCCTGTAAGTAACACCCCCAATAAACCCATATGTCTCATTTGCAGTCTCTGATCTTTTCTTTGGTCTCTTGACAACCTATTCCACACTTCTCACCCAGATGGGTGTGTCATGGAACACTTGTGAGTCATAAAGATGTGAACGCAAGCATTGAAACTTTAAAGGGTGACTACAACCGCAGTAAAGTGCTCTAAAGGAAACCATGTCTAAAGAATTAAAGGAAAGTATGAGAATGATGTCTCACCAAATATAAAATATCAATAAAGAGATAAAAATCATAAAAAGGAATGAATAGAAATTCTGGACTAAAGTACAATAACTGAAATGAAAAATTCACTAGTGGGGCTCAACAACAGATTCGAGCAGGCAGAAAAGAGAATCAGTGAAGCTGAAGATAGATCAGTTGAGGCTATCCAGCCTGAGGAACAGGAAAAAAAAGAATGAAGAAGAATGAGCAGAACTTCAGAGACCCGTGGGACACTATCAGTGCACCATAGTCATAATGAGAGTCCCAGAAGTAGAGTGGAGATGGAAAGGGGACAGAAAGACTATTTGAAGAAATAATGGCTGAAAACTTGCCAAATTTGATGAAAACCATTAGCCTACATATCCAAGATGATCAGCAAACTCTATGTAGAATAAATACAAACAGATCCACACATAAACACATCATGATCAAACCGTCAAAGACGAAGAAAATCTTGAAAGCAGCAAGAGAGGGTGACTCACAGGCACAAAGGAGTTTCAAGAACACTAACAACTAATTCTTCATCAAAAACCACAGAGGTGAGAAGGCATATTAAAAGTGCTAAAAGGAAAAAAAAACATGTTAACAAAGCATTCTGTATTTAGCAAAACTATTCCTCCAAAACGAAGGAGAAACTAAACATTTCCAGGTAAGAGCAGGAGTGAAGCCTGGTCTTCCTGCTCAGCTTTTGCTGTGTATATTTGTCTTTGACAGAGGGGGAAGTGAAAGTTTTCCTGTAGTTTTTGGCTGGAGTAAAGCAGTCATTGATAAGTTTTCTATCTTGCTAGGCTACCCTTTCCTGGTCTTTCGGTTAGAGAGAATACGCTTTTCCTGGGTCTTTTAAAAATCTGTATTAATTGGTGTTTCCAGGTTTCCAGTTTCTCTAATAGCCAGTCTGAGATACATGAGGCAAAAAGAAAACTCAAGGAACTCATCATTGTGTAGTTACTCAGGTCTCAAGGTCCCTATCTGGTCTTCCTTCTCTTCATCTTTCAGAGTCTTCTTAGTTTTATTTTACATATAATATCCAGGGCTTTTAGCTTTACTTACTGGGAGGGATAGGAAAAAGTATATAGATTCCATCTTCTTGGTAATGGAACTCTCACATAATTCAATTTTTAACAATCGGCAATAGACTTAAACAGGCACTTCACAAATGATAATATTCAAATGGTCAATATACGCGTGAAAAGATGGGTGTTCAACATCGTTATTCTTGAGTTAAATGAAAATGAAATCTACAAATACAATAATACCAAACATCCAACAGAAGCACTAAAATTTTTTTTAAATTGTCAATATCAAGCATTTTGGCAAGTATATTGGTGAATTAGTGAGAGTTTACATTAGTACAATCATTTTGGCAATATCTATTACAGTTGTATTCTGCATGCCCTTTCACCCACTAATTAAGTCCTAGATATACACCCAAGAGAAAAAATGAATATATCCATCAAAAGGCATATACAAAAATGTCACAGAAGACTTATTTGCGGTTGCCAAAACTAAAAACAATTCAAATGTCTATCAACTCTAGAATGGATAAATAAATTGTAGTAATAGTCATAAAATTAAATACTACACAGCAATAAAAAAGAAAGAAGAAAACTATGCTGTGGATGAATCTCACAAAATAATGAGTGAATTCAACATCACTAATCATTAGGGAAATGCAAATCAAAACTACAATGAGATATCACCTTACACCAGTTAGAATGGCTATAATCACCAAGACAAAAAATAGCAAATTCTGGAGAGATTGCAGAGAAAAGGGAACCCTCGTTCACTGCTGGTGGGAATGCAAACTGGCACAGCCATTATGGAAAACAGTATGATTTCTCAAAAAATTAAAAATAGAAATACCATATGACCCAGCTACCCCACTACTGGATATTTACCCAAAGAACTTGAAATCAACAATGCAAGGAGACTTATGCACCTCTATGTTTGTCGCAGCATTATTCACAATAGCTAAGATGTGGAAGCAACCCAACTCCCACTGACTGATGATTACATAAAGAAGATGCGGTGTATATACATAATAGAATACTACTCAGCCATAAAAAAGATACAATCGTCCCATTCACAACAACATGGATGGACCTTGAGGGTATTATGTTAAGTGAAATAAGCCAGACAGAGAAAGACAAATACTGTATGATTTCATTCATATGTGGAAGATAAACACACGGACAAAGAGAATAGTTTAGTGATTACCAGGGGGAAGGGAGTTGAGGTGTGGGCACAGGGAGCGAAGGGGAGCACTTATATGGTGACAGACAAGTAATAATGTACAACTGAAATTTCACAATGTTATATGATTATGACTTCAATAAAAATAATAAAATAACAATAATTGGGGTGAGGAGGGGCTGAGGGAGTAGATGAAATAGGATAAACCATGAGTTTATCATTGTTGGAGCTGGATGATAGGTACATTAGGTTCATTGTATTATCCTATTTTCATATATGCTTGAAATTATCCATAAAAAGAAAGTTTTTTTTAAAAAAAGATTTTCTTTTACCCAAAAGCTATGTAATATGAAAGAGAAGAACCCTAGAAACACTACTGTATTTTGTGTATCTTTACTGATATTAAACATTGAGAGACCCTAAATAAATTACTACTATGGATAAGAACTCAGGTGTTTGGAATCTGAAGGAGAAAGTTTCATTTCCTTAGATTACTGGTGTGCAATTGTATATATGATGTGAATTTACAGATGTTTTATATTAGAAATATTGCCAACAATTTTAGTGGTCTGTAAAGTTCTTTCAATACCTCATACAGCACAAACCACAATCGGGGGTTTGATTATGTCATTTAAAAGTTTACTTTTAAATAGTTAGAGTGGTATAATTATTTCAGGGAAATAGTCAACTATTTTTCAGTTAAAATTTAACATGCTTTAATAACCACATTTTTCCTTACGTCACAATACTATGATTGAATTTTTTCCTTCCTTTTAGACGTGTCACTTACTATCTTTAATCCAAGCACAACTTAAATGAGTAACTAAATTAAAATAAGAATTGCATAACATCTGAATGTGTAAAATGCACACACTATTTTCAGTTTCCCTAAACTCTGCATAACCACTTATTTTCATGTTCATTAGGTCAATTATTGAACAACCTGCAGCTCTATAAAGCCTATTTCCTGTTGATCTCTCTTTATATATAAAAATATAAGGACCAGGTGACTAACATTCACATTATTAACTATATCACCAAATGTCCATAACTACCAAGTTAGTATTGTGCCTAGTGGAGCATCCCAAATCCACACAGAACTTGTACAAAAGGATTTGATGCCAAGACTTACTGCTACACTACGGTAAATGGGAGTCTCAAATAGCAGGTAGGGAAATTCCAGCCCTATTTGACAAATATGCAGTGATTCAGAGAAAGAAACAGCTTGGGGAAAAGGCAAACGATTTTGACACTGGTGCTGTGTTTGCATGTACCAACTTCCTTCCCATTCCAACACTCTAAGGCCTTTCGTGGAAGATTCTCCTTCCCACAATGATCTCACATTGTAGTAGGAAGGTAGGAAAACTAAAAGATGAATTAGAACTCAGAGCCGTGTGACCTTGGGGAAGACGCTTATTCTTTCTGTGCCTCAGTTTCATCATCTATATAATAGTGGTTATAATCTCTACCCTCCCTACCACACAGGACTGTCAGGACCGTCAGGACCATCACCTTATACAGTGTTCTCTGAGACAACTTTGAAAATCTTGTAGCTTTCTATAAGTGTATTACTAGCAGTATTCTATATACATTAAAAATGTTTCTTAATAATAATAATAATGAATGAAAACTCAAGCACAAAGAGCATGTAGTGTTTGGTCCTATTAATATGAAATGCAAAAACAGGCAGACTATTCAAGAGTGATAGAAATCCAAATAATGGTAATTCTAGGGGAAGGGATATTGACTGGAAAAAGGTATAGGAGATATTCTGTGTTGCTGGAAATACACTGTAACTTTGTCTGGGTTGTGGTCTCATGGCTTGATATATATGCAAAAATTAATTGATTTGGAAATCTAATATTTGCGTGTGTGTGCATGTTGGTTGAAATTTGATAAAAAAAATTTTAAGATTTTCTTCTATTTCACTTTCCGATCAACTCTATTGGCTATACACTGGACATCCTTGTAATCCAGAATCATTCAACTTTTGAGAACTTGTTTTTAAACCACATCTTCCTCAACAACCTAGTCTTTCTACATTAATTCCCACTATATTTACTCTTCAGTTTCCTTAAGATATACAGTCTTCTTATCTATCAAGACCAAAGATATTGCCCCAACACCCACTACAGGGAACTATAGAAAATATCTTGAACATATCACAGTATTTCACAAAACCCTGTTTATACATAAGCTTAGTTTATCAAAATCGGCTAAGGCATTACCTCATTTGTGCCAAGCTCTAATTAATTCTCAGAAAAAGTTCATCATTTCCTTACATAAATAATTTTTGGTTAGCAAACTCAGGAGTAAATTTTCCTGGGTAAAATCTGAAACCAGTCACCATATACAAAGGGCAAAGAGAGACCAAAGAAAGAGGCAGACCACTCTAGATTGCTGGGTGGCAGGTTTACTAAGAATACTTACTTATCAGGCTTGTCTTGGGCAGACACAAGATAAGTAGATCTCCACATGCACCACCAGAATCTTAAAAGTTTATAGAGAGGCCTTACCTGGGTTCAGTTACCTATGTCATCCAGGTGGTCTCAACAACACATTACTCTCTGAGGCTGTGTCCTTGAAAATGGCTCCCACTGCGTGAACCGGGAGCAGAGCACACATTCCAGACAGGAGCAGGGGTGAGGAGCCTCTGATTGCCTGAGTATAGCTCAAGGGTCAAACAGCGGTCACATCCTCTTGATGATTTCCTTCAACAATAATTACCATAACTGCTTTTATTATTATGTATACTACACTATTGATAACTGTTTAATACAAGTAAGCTGCTTTGGGGAAGAAATCACTTATCATTTACTTCTGTACCCCCCAAGACTCCCATGCATATAGAAATAATGCAGATAAGGTGATTTTTATTTTGCCAGGGACTCCCATTTCTTCACTAAACTCATCCATTCAACCAGTTCCTGCCTGTCTTAATAAGGCTCAAATCCTGCTTCGTCTGGAAAGCCTTCGCTGATCATCTCAGTCAAAAATGATCATGAACTATCTTCTCCTGGATGATTATAGTACACAGGCTATGCCACTCATGTGGCAGTTATTATGCACCAAAATATTTCTTAAAGGATATGAGTTAAACAGGTTTTTATTAAAAAAATCAATTTGTTAAAAATTAGAAGTAAATAGGTTTTAATATTTATTAAACTTAACCATAAAGGGTGGACTTCACTTAAAAATGAAAGAAGGATGGGTGTCCTGGTGGCGCAGCAGTTAAGTTCACACGTTCTGATTCAGCAGCCCAGGGTTCGTCAGTTTGGATCCCAGGTGTAGACATGACACCATTTGTACAGCCACGCTGTGGCAGGCGTCCCACATTAAAGTAGAGGAAGATGGGCATGGATGTTAGCTCAGGGCCAGTCTTCCTCAGCAAAAAGAGGAGGATTGGCATCAGATGTTAGCTCAGGGCTAATCTTCCTAAAAAAAAAAATGAAAGAAGAAATCACAGACAAAAAGCATCAATAGGTCTTAGTATATAAAAAACTTAAAGTTAGCAATGGTGAAATTTTTAAAAACCATAATGAAAATTTAAAAAGATAAACAATGAATGAGAGGAAATCACTCACAGTAGATATTACAGAAACAAACCGTGACTAACTGTTTATTTTCCACTGAATTCCACCCAAATAAATCAGAGGAAAAAAAGTAGAAAATACAGTTATGTCTTCCTTGTAGTTATTGGGGAGGAATAAAGTGGGACTGGAGAAAGATGTAACACAGAGAACAAAAAATAAAAATGAAAAATATCCTTAAAATAAACATGAATGTCTTTCTTGATAAATGTATAGATATAGCGAATATTTCATTTGCTAACATTAATTCTAACTCTAAAAGAAGATACCTTGCATGCGATCCTTATGTTTCCATCCAAATGAGTTATTCAGAAACAACCCCAACTTTTATTTCATTAAAACATTGTGTGCACCTTATGGCTTTTAAAAGTCTTTCTTAGTTTCCTTAACTGACCATCCCCAAAATGAATTTACACTGCTAACTTTGTGAAAATAATTTCCTTCAACAAAGTCTATTGCTTTGCGGCCGCTACAAGACCACACAGGAAGGCTGTGAATGCTTCTCTGCCAGCCAGAAGGATAATTTATTCAGAGAACTTTTACTATTTACTTCTGTCTTTGGTAGGTTCACCTTTCACTTCCCTACTTTTCCACCTCTCTTCTCTGCACATCCCTTTTCATAGGCATCAAAATAGCTTCACAAAGGCTTTGTGTGAGCAAAATTATAAACAGGTATTACATATGCCAAATAAGTATCCATCTAGATTTCAAAATTATTACAAAATTTCTCCCAAAATATTTTATGATGAAAGTGGGAATGTGAAAATCGGCTCAATGGTAATATCACTAAGTAATTTCAGTTATAATATCCTCTACATATTATGTTTAGAAAAAAGAAATGAGTATATCATTGTTCCTTAAAAAAAAGACCCAGAAGTGAAAGTCCACCTTGCCTGTCTTGATTCTATTCTCCTACATGCCTAGAACAGGCATTCTCTTTTTTGCTTTTTCTCACCCAGAAACTTGCATCCTCATATTTCAAAATCTCTACCATCCTAACTTATCCAGGAAACTAACTCCTACCAGAATCCTGGGCAAATAGTATTCATCCGCTCTTTGCCAGAAATCCACTGTTCAAAAGCTTTAAATTAACGTAGCAATACAATTTCTGGAGATTCTTTTTCACCCTTGTTTAATAAACATGGCCTTAAGTCTTCAAAGGTAGACTTAGGCGTGCAGGAGCAATGATGCTGTGTAGCACCTTCTAGGACTGTACCTCATCAGCCAATCAAATCAAGAACTATGAACCTGAAGCCAATGGGTGCAGACCAGGGGCGGGGCTTGGAGCAAGTAACTGTCAGCGAGGAGCAGTTGGTTGTGGCTGCTCTGGGGTGAACGGAATAGCTAGGCTCCACTTCTCACATACCACAGCATACTTCTCCTGAGGCTATGGATGGTGAGCCCTCACCTAATTTCCCTTTTAAGAAGTTGCCCTTCCTCTCTGGTACATTCTCCCTCAACCTCCCCTCCGAGAGGAACAAATGTTCCCACAGTATTCCAGCTGCAGATTCAGCCAGCTGTTCCCTCCTGGAGTTTTATAGCAGCCAATCAAGGACTTTCCCAAAGATCAACCAGTTGCTCAGTTTGAATTTCTACCTCAGCCCCTGCCCTCCCCCATGACACTTCCTCTATCAACTTTCCTTATTATTCACCTGGCTCATGCTGTTCCCTTTGCCTTAATGAGGCACTGAGGGGAAAGCACACTGACGCCTGCATTTCCTCAGGTGTATGGAGCTGAGCCAAGACGAGGAAGGGCGCATTGTGAGTGAAGAGCACTAGGAGGCCAACAGACCGCGCACCTCCCCAGCCTGTGAGTAAGATGGCTGCTGTGTTGCATGGTAGGAGGTTTACTGAGGAGACAATCCAACCCCAGTTGTTGTATCTGTCATAATAAGCAAGTGCTTGGCACCTTGGGAAGATCACTGGGATCCCACGGTGCCCTCTTCAGGATACTTTTGTCATGTAATTCCTTCAAAATGTAGTCATTGAAAGAAGGAAAGACTTCTCATTTTCAGGGACAAGGTGAATGATTGTGACTTGCACTCCATGAGAAAGAGAATTTCTCAAGGTCGACTGACTGTTGAGGACAAATCCACATGCCATTTTTGAGAGGGCAGTCATCAGTTAACTCCACACACAAAGAGAATTGAGGCCTTATCTAATTTATTGATGATAAATTACCGTAGGAAACCCATGTGGTAATTTCAAGACAAACCGATTTTTCCTTAATGAGACATGGACTCATAAACACATCCAATGTTGTCAAAAGTCAGTTTAACCGGAAGAAGGAGTTTTAATTTTAATTATATTGAAAATCTGTTTCTTCTCACTGCTACTTCTTCATTCATACCTTTAAAAATATAAACTAGAGTAATATTAGCATTTACATGCTGACTTCAGATGAGATCATTTCTTAGGGGAAAGGTTTGTTAGGAGAATTTGGAGTGGAGGTTGAAGAAGCTAAACCGAGTGTTTGGCACATATTCCCAACCAGAGAGTACAATTCTGTTGAACTTGATCATATATATCCTTGAATTTCCAGAATAATTAAGACTTGGAGTAATTTTATTCTTTTCTGAAAGGGATTTATTAGGATTGAATGTATAAACACTTATTAAAGTTTTCAAACAGTTTTAGAAATGGGAAAAATCCTTACGAGAAAATATCTCCCTACTTCCAGTTTGGAAAACAATAGACTCCTTTCCTGTATTAAATTCTGAAAGCATGTAGGAATGTATAACTGTGATGCAGAAAATAGTTTTCCTTTTTTGGTCAAGCCTGCTTGGTCTGGGAGTAACAGTGGGCAAGTTAATAAGTGACGTTGACAATGTTTTCCCAAATAGTTTCGTGTTAACTAAAAGCAAACCTTGTCAGTCTATCGCAGCATTCTTCTCTAATGGCGTGGGCTTCTCCTGGATCAGTGCTTCTAAACAATCGCTGCTCATTAGAATCACTGAGAAGTTTTTGAAGTTTCCAATACCCAGGCTGCACCTCGGGCCAATTAAATTAACCTCTGGAGGTGTCACCCAAGAATCAGTATTTTGAAAACCCTGTAAGTGATTCCAAAGTGTAGCCAAGATTAAGGATCTCTACCAGAGGGATAGCTGAACTTGCTCTGCTCTGTCACTTATATTACTACCAAGATCCACTGGGCTACCTCCAGCTCTTGACATGTTAAAGTGAGGTTAAGGAATTTAGAAATCCTTTGAGGAAAAACAACAAACAAACAAAAAAAAGCAGCCCTTGACATCAGGAACGGGTCTGACAGAGCTAGGTCTCACTCAGTGTTTCAACAAGCTAGCCTGATGCTCACAGCTAGTCTAACATTATCCTGTTGGACATAATCTCACAGAACGTCAACATCAGATGAGTTTCCTCTGAGACCACAATAAAGCAAGACAAAATCAAAGTCACCATGCAACCCAAACAATACCAAACATCCCCTCTCTTGGGTAACATGAGTGACTGCTGCTTCTGTACCCATGACAGCTTTATCCTCATTCGAGTTGGCCCTCTCTAGAGATAAGACTTATTGAGATACCCAAGCACAGAGCTCTCCTTGCTTTCTGACAGCACCCAGTCTAAAGAAAATCCTCATTTCCTTAGGCTCGCTCCAAAATTACTCAGCACAGCCCGGATTCGCAATAAGTTCTTTCTAACATCCTTTTACTGAAACAGCCCACAGTTCCCCAGGGTCAATGTTCTCCCTCGCTGTGACAAATAATAAACTAAACTTACCAACAACAGAAGTGTTCCTGGTGGTCTTTGCCTAAAGGGCATGGATACGCTTTCTCACAAAACCTGACTCAAAAATATTGAAAAGAAGCCTTGCATGCAGACAGTCTGATCACAGAGTCAGTACTTTTACATCGGTGCTAATATGATACAACCTCTGTACGTGATGTTTACATCAAGGCTCTTTGATGCTAGTGATACAAGTGGAAAACGGCATAAAGTATAATTATATAAGAATGAACCCAACTATGTAAATAAAACGTATAAGAGCCACTAGATGACATGACTGTGGATAATTTTTTTCTGTTTTGAAATGTTTCTTTACATATTTATTTCAAAAGTCTTCACAATAAGTATGTATCCATTTAATTAATTTTCTCTTTCAAAACATTATTTTTGGAATCAGAAAAGAGCATATAAGAAATATATATATATATATGAAACTGAAAAAGCAGGCATTGCTGGATTATGAGAGGAAGTTTAGTAAAACTAAATGAATGCTTAGCAAGGCAGCCAGATACGATGCTAATGGCGGACTCTAGAAAATCTTAAGCCACTATTATAAGAAACTGAATTGGAAGAATTGCCTGCATGAAGTTTAAGATCCCTGATGTAACACTTTCCTTACCAGGGAAGCAGGTGAGACTGGCAGACTACAGCTATTATTTATTTTTTCAAACCAAGACACATCGTGGCCCTGTTGCTCCTCTTCTAAGAAGTAACATTGAGATAGAATGTGTAATATCTCCCCTGTCCTAAATCCTTTCAGTTTCAATATTTTTCTTACATTCTTGCTTGCTACGTAAATCTATAAAAGTTAGAGAAATCTCTTTTTCTGGCCCATGAGTGGCCCAAATGAGATAAAAGAAAGTTATGCTTTGATATCATCATGGTCTACTAATTTCTGTCTGGATAGAACAACAAAAGATATCAGAATATTCTTCCCGATCCCACTTCCCACTTTGGAATAGCTGCCACAACATGTTTCCAGAGGCTCAGATAAGCTGAGGACAAACCCCTCAGCTGTCCATCCCCAGAGCTAAGTAACCTGCACCAGCTTATGGTCATGATGACCAGTTAGATGAAAAATCCTTTCAGGGGCCAGCCGGGTAGCGCAGTGGTTAAGTTTGCGTGTTCCGCTTTGGCGGCCTGGGGTTTGCCGGTTCAAACGATCCCAGGTGGACCTTTGCATCACTAGGCAAGCCATGCTGTGGTAGGTGTCCCACGTATAAAGTAGAGGAAGATGGGCATGGATGTTAGCTCAGGGCCAGTCTTCCTCAGCAAAAACAGGAAGATTGGCAGCAGATGTTAGCTCAGGGCTAATCTTGCTCAAAAAAAAAAAAAAAAAAAAAGATCCTTTCAGGCAGTTGGATAGATGCAGGGTGAATATAGCTGAATAGTACCTGGCATTGTAAGTGAACACAGAGTGACACTGGCTAGTCTCTATCCCTTGGGGTTGTACCTTTCTATCTCATTTAAATCGAAAGCATCATAGAAGGAGGAGGCATTCCTAATTTTGGCAGACCCTCAGATATCACTATAAATAATTAAGGAATTAAGGAGAAATGCAGGCTTTTTTTCCCTTTTTTTAGATAAGCATTAGAAAGCCATTGAGAAAGTAAATCTTACATTCTTTTGACCCTGTGTTAGTTTTGCAGAGTCCTAAGAACTGGATTCAGATGATCCGTGAGAAACAACAGGATGACGTCCAGTTCCGGTCCTTCTAATTTATCTTTTTTAAACAAAGGCTCTACTGGTCCCTGGATGGATTTATTCAGGACTGGGATCGAGAATCAATCTGAGGGCCTCCCTGAAATCATTCTAATATTGTCTTTAATCTGTACAGTTGGAGGTAGGTGTAAGTTTCTTTATTTGAGTTTATACTTTGGATATGTCTTGTAAATGCCACCATATGGAATTAAGGAAAGTAGCAATAATAGGAAATTAGAATTTTGTTCCTAAATTCATACCTTTATTCCAAGATTTTCAATCAAATGAATCTAACAGTAATCTGTCTCTTAGAAGAGACAAGTAGAATCTGATCCATATTCTTTACCTCTATTGGATTCAAACTATTCCCACGTTCTTACTTGCTAGGTCATGGTTATATTTAAATGACCGGGAGAGTTGAAGCAAAGAAGCAGAAAATCAAGGATTGGGGGATTTTCTTGTTATCTGCGTTATCATATACTATAGTTTCATTCATATTGAAAAGTTGGTTGTCCTACCACTTTCTTCCCTTACACAAAGAATTTTTAAAGTGATAGGTCTTCTGGATGGCTCAGTTACTTTTTAACTGGGTAGGGTGTCTCATACGTTTTATCGAAATGATAAACTGTGCCTAACTCTCCTGAGAAGAAAAGAATAATGTAGCGATCTAAAGAAAGCACTTTTTTTTGTATTCTTTGACCTGATCAGGGTTTGTGTTACAAAGAAGCAGAAAACATGAAACTGAAGGAAATGCTGTGATGTTGCTTATTGCACTTGGATAGCAATGATGAACACAGTTAAACAAAGTTAAATACTCATCATAGGCTTTTTAATCTGTAGTAGATAACTGGTAATTGGTAGCTAGTTTTTCCCCTTGGTCAAATTATTATAGCTACTTCCTCACTGTTATCTTGGGAATCAATCAGGAGATTTCATGAAAATTTAGTTATTTATTAACCTCTCATTGCAGGATTGCTAAAGAAACTAATATCTGATTTATAGCGTGTACTAAAACTGCTATAAATATTTTGATAGTAATCCAAGAGCCAATGATTGTTAGCAATATTTACTAAAGATTCTAAGGAAATGAGAAACTTCATAGAAGAGGTAAAGCAAGAATCTAGTGGATTAACAATTACATGGATTCTGTGTGCTTAAGTGTGAGAGTTTCAATTACAGGAATATAAGAAGTGAGTACAGGAATGGTATTTCATTGTTCTCAGTACTGAGAAACCATGCCAAATTAAAGTTCTATAAATGCGATATTTTGCTGCCTTTTAGTAAAGATATTTATTTTTTTGCAGCATTTTTAAATCTACACTTGAAAGACTTTCCAATTCCTCTCCCTGTGATATTATTTTTCATTGGATGCAGTTTTGAAATGTTAAGTTTTACATCTGACCAGGTGTGTGTAGTAAATATGAATATTGTGTACTATATCTAAGACTCATATAAATACAAAGATGACTTAAGAAAATTTGTAAAAATACTTATTTCTTCACTATTCTGCCAGTTGATAGATGATTGTGGTGTGGATAACATCAGATCATAAGAGTAGAGAAAGGAACGAGGCATGAAAGAGCTCAGATCCAGCTAAACATAGTCAAAATAGGGCCTAGGTATGAAATGAGTTAGGCAATGCAAAATGAGTACACATAGAGCTACTGGGAGTGTGAGTAGCTAATGCACATCTAAACAGAGTTTACACCCTCAGACAAGAAATTGGTTAACGAGATAGAAGCCCAGAGAGGCTTTGAGCTGCTGGTAACAAGACTCTAGTAGCAAGAGAATTCTGACATTGAACCAATCTGTTGCCTTAGTTAAGAATGTTCCATGAGGTTCCCATTCAAACAGAGACTAGTCTCTAAGTGTGTCTGGCTTAGACTATATTAAGAAACACAAGATGAAACTCTTACCTGGAGTTGGAAATGGGGAGCAATGCAAACTATATAGTCAAGGCAGCTACAGTGTTACTAAACAGTTGGGAACAACTGGAGTCAGGTAGTGGAGAGAGAACATACTTGGTATAAGGGATATGGAATACATTATTGACACATTAAATAGTCCTCTAACCCAGGGGTCAGCGGCAAACTTTTTCTGTAACAGGCCATATAGTAAATATCTAAAGATAAAGAAGGTTATAAAAATATTTTAAATTTAAACCTATCTGTCCTTTTGCCCCAGAGGGAGACATTACCTTTATTATACTAGACAGTATACTAAACCTGCTCTTTGCTCTGAAAGGAGATGCTTGCTCTATCTCCCAAAGCTGTTAGCCATGCAAACATTCTTGAAAAGGTAGTTGGGAAGAAAAGCAATCAGTGCCACCACGCATAAGACGTGGAGAAACGCAAGAGACCTGTGTAGATCATCTCCCAAATGAGATATCACCCAACACAGTTGGTACTCAGTGTTTTCTTCAATGAATGAAATGTTAAATGGATGCCCATAATAGGATTTACAAATATCAACCAAAAATTTATGATGAACACCATTAATTAGTTATTTCATGAGCTGCATTAACTTCGCAGCCTCCATCCCCGCTATCCTTCCACACACATCTTCTATATAAGCCGTGGCTGATTATTTGTGGCTTCTGAAATTTGATATGATTCTTTTACTGCTTTGTGGATTTCATTCACGATAATCCATCCACCTGAAATCTCGTTCTTCCTCTTGTATGCCTGAAAATCTACATATTCTCTAGTGTCCATGTCAATGTACTTCCTATACCTGTTCTCTAAAAAAGTAAAATTGGCATGGAGATATGCAGTAACTTTCCACTGTAATTGGAAATATGATGGAAATTACAATTAAAGAGTTAAAACTTTAGCACTTACTACATTGCGATGTTTCTTTTTCTCTATTGCTAGAGATAGGATGCCTGGCACATAGTCTATGCTAATAGAAGGATGGATGAATGAGAAAATGACATATTTTTATATTATTAGGTCCAAAGATATGCAGATGCCATACAATGGATAGATCCAGGCTTATTTTTTGATATATTTACACCAATAATTATCTTTAATGTTGCATTTGACATGGATGTTTACATGCTCAACAAGTTATTTTGGCAGGTAAGAAGTATTCTTTTTCAATAATATCATTTATTCTGTTATCTATGTTCAGATTTTTTAAAAATTTGCCCCAAATTAGGAAGCAAAGAAGACAGGGGAAAAGTGCAAGGTATGGGAGAAGTCAATTCAGCTTTATATTCTGCTGAATAAACCGTATCTTGGCAATTGTCCAGCATATTGAAGACAGGAAAAAAACTCATGGAGGAAAAAAGTATTTCTGAAAACCCAATCAGCAGAACGTAATGCCAGTTATAATTCGAACTCTGAGATGCTATAAGAGAGCTAACATGAAATATATAAGATCTAGTAAAAGGAAATTGTTGATAAAAGTTGTGGTTTTTTCATCTATGTGTTGAGGATGGTGTTTACACTCCAAAATCTTTATTGTGGTTACTTTCTAGGAGATGAGATTGTGTGTGAATGGAATAGTTTTAAGATAAAATTTCAGCCTACTACCTCTAGACTTAAATAATGTTGGAATTTCCCAAACTACCATGAAACGTTTTAAAGGAGAATTTAAAGAACAAAATTTATTTCTGTGTTTCTAATAACACCACAAAAGTGCCTAATTCTTAGTATGGCACTTAAGATCTTCCATGATGTTCATGATCCTCTTCTCTAGCCGTCAAAATGCCCCCTGTTGCTTTTGACTTCCAAGACTGTCTCTTCACTAGTGCCTCTATTGGTCTGTAGGCACATAGTTCAGTCTTTGGCCATTGCGTTAGGCATGTGACCCAGACTGGGCCCATTATACATAAGGGGGTTCCTTTTTCTCACTGTAACATCCTACCACATCTTCTTTGTCCATTCACCTATCAATGGACACTTAGGTTGTTTCCATATCTTGGCTATTGTAAATAATGCTTCAATGAACATAGGGGCGCATATATCTTTTCAGATTAGTTTTTTCATATTTTTCAATAAATACCCAGAATTGGAATAGCTAGATCATATGGTAGTTCTCTTCTTAATTTTTTTTCTTCTTGCCAAAGTCCCCAGTACATAGTTGTATATTCTAGTTGTAGGTCCTTCTGGCTCTGCTGTGTGGGATGCCACCTCAACATGGCTTGATGAGCAGTGCTAGGTCCGTGCCCAGGATCTGAACCAGTAAAACCCTGGGCCGCCAAAGCGGAGTGCACGGCCCCTCTTCTTAATTTTTTTGAGGAATGCTGTATTCCACAGTGGCTGCACCAATTTACATTCCTACCACTAGTATATGAGGGTTCCCTTTTCCTCACATCCTCTCCAACACTTGTTATATCTTGTCTTTTTGATAATAGCCATTCTAACATACAAGAGGTGATATTTCATTGTGGCTTTGATTTGCATTTCCCTAACAATTAGTGATGCTAAACCTCTCTTCATGTGCCTGTTGGCCGTCTGTGTGTCTTCTTGGGAAAAAATGTCTACTCAGATGGCCTGGTGAGTGATGCCGTGTCCACGCCCAGGATCCAAACTGGCAAAACCCTGGGCCGCCAAAGCAGAGCACGGGCGAACTTAACCACTCAGCCATGGGGCCGGACCCTCTGCTCGTTTTTTAATTGACTTATTTGTTTTTTGGTTGTTGAGTTGTATGAGTTTTTTAATATATTTTGGATATTAACCCTTTATCAGATATATGATCTGCAAATATCTTCTCCCATTCAGTAGGTTGTCTATCCGTTTCACTGATGATTTCCCTTGCTGTGCAGAAGCTTTTTAGTTTAACATAATCCCTTCTGTTTATTTTTGCTTTTGTTTCCCTTGCCTGAGGAGACGTATCGAAGAAGATGTTGCTAAGACCGTTGCCAAAGAATGTACTGTTTATGATTTCTTCTAGGAGTTTTATGGTTTCATGTCTTACATTCAACTCTTTAATACATTTAGATTTAACTTTCGTGTGTGGTGTAAGACAATGGTCTACGTTCATTCTTTTGTGTGTGGCTGTCCAGTTTTTCCAATACCATTTATTGAAGAGACTTTCCTTTCTCCATCTTATATTCTTGGCTCCCTTGTCAAAAATTAGCTGTCAGGAGATGTGTTGGTTTATTTCTGAGCTCTCAATTTTGTTCCTCTGATCTGTGTGTCTGTTTTTCTGCCAATACCATGCTTTTGTTTTGATTACTATAGCTTTGTAGTATAATTTGAAATCAGGGAGTATGATTCTCTAGCTTCGCTCTTTTTTCTCAGGATTGCTTTGGCTATTCAGGATCTTTTGTGGTTCCGTGAAAATTTTGGAATTTTTTGTTCTATTTCTGTGAAAGATGTCATTGGGATTTTGATAGGGTTTGCATTAAATCTGTAGACTACTTTAGGTAACAGGGACATTTTTACAATGTTAATTCTTCCAATCCATGAGCATGAAATATCTTTCCATTTCTTTGTGTCTTCTTCAATTTCGTTCAACAGCGTCTTATAGTTTTCAGGGTAAAGTCTTTCACCTCCTTGATTAAATTTATTGTTAGGTATCTTATTCTTTTTGTTGTGATTCTAAATGAAATTGTTTTCTTAATTGCTCTTTCTGATAGTTTGTCGTTATTGTATGGAAATGCAACAGATTTTGGTATATTGATTTTGTACTCTGCAACTTTGCTATGTCAATTTATTATTTCTAATAGTTTTTTGGTGTATCTTTAGGGTTTTTTATATAAAGTCACATCATCCACAAATAGTGGTGGTTTTACTTCTTACTTCTTCTTTTCTTCTTTTCCAATTTGGATACCTTTTATTTTATTTTATTTTATTTTTACCTAATTTCTCTGGCTGGAACTTCCAATGCTATGTTGGAAAAGAGTGGAAAGATGGGCATCTTTGTCTTCTTCCTGATCTTAGAGGGATAGCTTTCAGATTTTCACCAGTGAGTATGCTGTTAGATGTGGGTTTGCTATATATGGCCTTTATTATATTGTGGTGCATTCCTTCCTAACCCATTTTATTGAGAGTTTTTATTATAAATGGATGTTGAATCTTGTCAAATGCTTTTTCTGCATCTATTGAAATGATCATATGATTTTTATCCTTCATTTTGTTAATGTGATGTATCACATTGATTGGTTTTGCAGATGTTGAACCATCCTTGTATTCTTGGAATAAATCCCACTTGATCTTGGTATATAATTCTTTTAATGTATTGTTATATTCGATTTGCTAGTATTTTGTTGAAAATTTTTGCTTCTATGTTCATTAGGGACATTGGCCTATAATTTTCTTTTCTTCTCCTGACTTTGGGCTTCGGTTGTTTGTTTTCTAACTCCTTTAAGTGTAAGGTTAGATTATTTAATATTTTTCTTGTTTGTTTAGGTAGGCCTTTATTGCTATATGCTTCCCTCTTAGCACTTTTGCTGCATGCCATAGATTTTTGGTATGTTGTATTTTTATTTTCATTTGTCTTCAGTTTTTTTAAAATTTCTCCTTTGATTTGTTTGCCAATAGTTGTTCAGTAGTATGTTGTTTACTCTTCACATATTTGTGATTTTTCCAGGTTTCTGCTTGAATTTTACTTCTAGTTTCATACCATTATGATTGGAAAAAATGGTTGATGTGATTTCAATTTTATTAAATTTATTGAGACTTATTTTGTGTTCCAACACATGATCTATCCTTGAGAATGTCCCATGTGCACTTGAGAAGAATGTATGTTCTGCTGCTTTTGGATGGAATGTTCTGTGTATGTCTTTTAAGGCCTTAAATGGTCTAATGTTTCTGGTCTAATGTTTCATCTAAGGCCAATGTTTCCTTGTTGACTTTTTTGTCTGGATGATCTGTCCATTGATGTAAGTGGGGTATTAAAGTCCCCTACTATTATTGTGTTGCTGTCAGTTTTGCCTTTTAGGTCTGTTAATAATTGCTTTATATATTTTTGTGCTCATATGTTAAGTGCATATATATTAATAAATGTTATGTCTTCTTAATGTATTGTCCCTTTTATCATTATATAATGCCCATCTTTGTCTCTTGTTACCTTTTTTGGCTTGAAGTCTATTTTGTCTGATCTAAGTATTGTTATACCCACTTTCTTTTGGCTGCCATTTTCTTAGAGTATCATCTTCCATCCTTTCACTTTGAGCCTCTGTTTGTCTTCAGAGCTGAGATGAGTTTCGTGAAGGCAGCATATAGTTGGGTCTTGTTTTTTAATTCATCCAGCCATTCTGTGTCTTTTGACTGGTCAATTCAATCCACTTGTATTTAGGGTGATTGCTGATATATGAGGACTTAGTACTGCCATTTTATCTTTTGTTTTCTGGTTGCCATATATCTCCATTGTTTCTTTTTCCTTGTGTTTCTGTCTGCCATTTTAGTTTGGTGGTTTTCTATGGTGTTTTCTCAGTTCCGTCTTTTTTTATGTCTTGTGTCTATGCATTATATTTTAGTTTTGTGGTTGTCATGAGGTTTGTATAAAACATCTTATAAATAAAATAGTTCTTTTTCAGCTGATAACATCTGATCTTCATTTGCCTATACAGGTTCCATCCTTTTCCTCTTCCCTATTTATTCCCCTTAAAATTTCTTGTAAAGAAACTCTAATGGTGATGAACTCCCTCAGCTTTTGTCTGGGAAAGCTTTTATTTTTCTTTCATATCTGAAGGATAACTTTGCTGAATAGAATGTTCTTGGCTGATAGTTTTTAATCTTTCAATATTTTAAGAATGTTTTTCCACTCTCTCCTGGCCTGCAAAGTTTCTGCTGAAAGATCTGCTAGTAACCTTGGGATTTCTTTGTGGGTGATTGTCTTTTTTTCCCTGGATGTCTGTAAAATCCTTTGTTTGTCATTGACTTTTGACAGTTTTAACATAATGTGTCTTGGAGAAGGTCTTTTTGTGTTGAGACAATTAGATGCTCTATTAGCTTCATGGACTTGTATATCCAATTCCTTCCCCGGTTTGGGAGCATTCTCAGCTATTATATCTTTAAATAAGCTCTTTGCTCCCTTCTCCCTTTCTACTTCTGGAATAATCATTATCTCTATGTTGCCTTTTCTAATGGAGTTGGATAATTCTGTAGAGTTTCTTAATTTTTAGAAAATCTTAGTTCTTTCTCATCTCCTCCCCCGAATCATTTCTAGATTTCTATCTTCGAGCTTGTTAATTCTCCCTTCTTTATAGGCTGCTCTATTTCCATTACTTTCTAATGCATTTTTTATTTCTTTAATTGAGTTCTTCAGCTCCAGGATTTCTGCTTGATTCTGTTTTTTAGAGTTTAAATCTCTTTGGTAAAGTATTCCTTCTGTTCATTAATTTTATTCCTGAGCTTACTGAACTGCCTTTCCAAGTTTTCTTGGAGCTCATTGAGATTCTTTTTAACAGTTGTTTTGAATTCTCTATCAGTTAGAGTATAGGCTCCCTTGACTTTAAATTTGGTTTCCAGAGAATTTTCGTTTTCTTTTTGTGACACTGTTACCATGCTTTTTCATGGTCCTTGCTGTGTTGTTGCTCTGCCAGCATGTTTGAAGTAGTAAGCACCTTTCTTATTTAGGTAAAGCTTTGTTTAGTTTGATTCTAACAATTCAAAAGGTTGATAATTAGAAAGCTTTCTTTTGGTCTTCAGTAGGTAGTGCTCTAGCATAAGTTTTCAGTTTTTCTTGCCTAAGCTGCCTCTTGCTCTACTTGAGAATCAGCACTTTCCACCCTCCACTGCCTCTGCCAGAGGGGTCATTGGTGCCCTTCTTGTCACTACTTGTGCCTCTGGGATGGCTGGTGCCTTGCTACTGTTGGTCTCACTATTGGTCTCTGGTGTTGCCACTGGGGCACCAGGATGGTGGGTGCCTCTGCTGCATCTGGGATCTCCTGGGTCATGAGCAATGCTGCTGTGGTGGGGGAAAAAGGAGGGTGAGGGTGAGCCAGAGGCTCTGGCACCTCCGCTCTATCCAGAGTTGTTGGGTTTGCAGGCACCATTGCCGTGGGGTGGGGGGCAGCATCAGCAGCACTGCTGCAGCTGGAGGTACCAGAGTCACAGACCCCATCACTGCTGCTTCCTGATTCTCTGTGGCTGTGGTTGCCACTGCAGCCAGGAGGCTGGTGTTGCGTGCACCACCTCTGCTCCTGCTGTCAGGTTCCCTGAGGCTGCAGGTTCAGCCACCATGGCCAGGGGCCCAGAATCACAGGCGCTGCCTTTGCTGTTCCCCTGGTTCTACCTCCACTGTGTGTTCAAATCCACCCACCTCCAGATGTACAAGTATGTGGATTTCTATAAAAGTTGTATTTTAAATACCCACCTTCTAAAACTTCCCACACCCACATGTAAAAGAACAAAAGCAGAGCATACTCACAGAAACAGCTATAATTCTAATTCACAAACTATTATAATTTTTTTCTTATCATGTAATATTTGGATCCCGTCAAGGAAAGAACTTGAGAAAAAATAGTCTATTTCTGAAGCAAGGTGTACATTTCTTTCAAAGTAATCAAAACAGTTTTGTAAATATAAGACCAATCCCTAAACTATGTTAGAAGGAAAACTATTAAGATCATTTACACTTTAAACAGAGTCCAAGCAAATGGAGTTCAGACAATGACAAAACAAAAAACAAAATTGAAAAGAATAGAGATATAGAAGTAGTTTGGGCTGGTTCAGGTGATCTCTGCTGAGCCATCCGAGTGTTCAATGGAGGGGTCAGCTAAGGTGTATGAGCTAGAGGCCTCACTCATGTGTCTGTCAGTACTGTTAGTATTGGCTGTCGGCAATGGGTGTCACTGCGACAGATGTATCTCATCATCTAGGAGGTTATTCCAGGCTTCTTTGCATGGTGGTTCGAGTCTCAAACATCAGAAGGAGAGGGCAAGCTCAAATTTGCCAGTCCTTTTACATCTCTATTTGCACCAGATTTGCTTGCGTTCCTATTCACCAAAGCAAATCACATGACTAACCCAAAGTCAGAGTAAGAGATAGCTACTCAATCGCATGAATTCAGAGAGCAGAACTACTTCAGTCACTTTTGCAAACAATATACCATGTGATTTATCAAAGTATCCAGAGGTATTTTGTGGAAGAACAGGATTTGGGCCTCCTGACCCTCAATACTCTTGTCTCAGAACTTCATTTTAATTTGTTCCTTTGAACAGGAGTTAATAATATGAGTCTTCTCACCACTAAAACCTTAAAATGAGAACTCAGCCACGCTAGAGGTAATTATCTATGGGTTCTTGACTTCAGTTTGTCCCTGAGCTAACATCTGTTGCCAATCTTCCAGTTTTTGCTTGAGGAAGATTGTCACTGAGCTAACATCCATGCCAATCTTCTTCTATTTTGTGTGTGGGATGCCGCCACAGCATGGCTTAATGAGTAGTGTGTAGGTCCATGCCCGGGATCTGAACCCACAAACCTCAGGCCACTGAAGTGGAGTGCATGAACTTAACCACTATGCTGCCAGGCTGGCCCCCTAAACCTTTTTAGAAGGAAGTTTAGTAATCTTTACAGACAGTAATCTCTACAGAAAGCATGTCTTTAATTTTACTTATTGAAATTCTAAAGAAGTAATTAAGGATGTATGATACGGCTTAGTCACAAGACTCATCTTTTTTTTATATTGCTGTATTTATTTACTATTGGCAGTGAGAGCATTTTTCAACACCATTATGAAATCCTTATAATTATCCTTTTTTATTTTCTTTTTAAAATTAAGATGTAATTGGCATATAACATTATATCAGTTTCAGGTGTACAACATAATGATTTGATATTTGTGTATATTTCAAAATGATCACCAAAATAAGTCTAGTTAATATATCCATCACCTCGCATAATTACAATTTCTTTTCTTGTGATGCAGACTTTTAAGATCTACTCTTTTAGCAACTGTCAAATACGCAACACAGTATTATTAACTATGATCATTCTGTGAGTTACATCCCAATAATTTATTTATTTTATAACTGAAAGTTTGTACCTTTTGACCCCCTACACCCATTTTACCCATCCCCCACCCCCTGCCTCTAGGGGTGAACCAATGGGGTGAACAAGTCTGTTCTCTGTACCTACGAGTTCAGTTTTGTTGTTGTTTCTTAGATTCCACATATAAGTGAAATCATATGGTATTTGTCTTCCTCTGTCTGACTTATTTCACTTAGCATAGTGAAATGGCCCTCAAGGTCCATCCATGTTGTTGCAAAAGGCAAGATTTCCTTCCTTTTTACAGCTGAATAATATCCATTATATATATATATATATATATATATATATATATATAACACGTTTTCTTTATCCATTCATTCATTGATGGACACTTAGGCTCCTTCTACGTCTTGGCTATTGTAATAATACTGCAATGAACATGGGGTGCAGTTCTGAATTCTTCTAGGTAACTTCAGGCACAATTATCACATTTTCCAAAGTCCATTTGGAAATGAAATCTTGCTAAATAGCTGCCACAGATAGAGTAAGAGAAAGTAGAAGGCAGTGGTGAGAAGGCAGGGGGTCAAGTTCCAGTCCCCAGAATAACAGAATTTCCCTTCCTATCTTGTCTATGGTCCTTGCCCATTTTTCTACATTCTTTCTGTTATCTTATTTTCTCTTTTCCCCTTTTGTAACTTCTTTCTAAACTTGTATGCTTTTTTTTGTTAATAGGCTATGTTTCAGTTTTTATGCACAGTTAAATGTGGATATATCTTACATATATATTTTTATGGTATATATATGGTATTTCCTACAACTGGTATTTCTTAGGTCCTAAGAATCTCATTGCAATATTTGCCTCTTACTTCCCAGAGTTGCAAACACATGGTTGTTAATAAAATAACTTAAAATTTCCCTCTGGCGGATTAAGTGTGATTCTACATCTCCAATAATCCTGACTATCTGCTTTTAAAAATGGAATACAAAGGCAATCTGACTGTTCTATCTGTAAAATTTTTTTGCAGATACTTCTGATTACAATTCCTGGCTTTATAATGAATTACATCTTAATTCTTTGGTATCTGGCATCCATGAATAAATTACTTTTGAAAACCAGCCCATGGTTATTATTTGCAGCTATCCTTGTGAGTTCAGATCCCATGCTGACTGCAACGGCTATAAGAGACCTTGGTAGCTATATTTTTCTCTTTTCCTATATTTAAAATATCATATTCTGTATTTTGCTTGTCTAGTTTTAAGATCTTTTGTTCACTATAGCTTTTCACTATGCGAACCACGGCACTGGGGCTTTGGGAGTTGAGCATAGAGGTTCGAGTGGTGATGCTTAGAAGAGAATAAAATGCCAGGGATGGGCTTACTTAGTACATATTTTTTTATGCCTTACATCCTGCTGTGGAATAGGACAAGGATTGTTTGGAATCCTTTACTTTATACATGCCTCTACCTTGAGTCAATGGAATAGTTCTGGGAGCATTATAATATTGCATACAAATTGTGGTGACATTTCAATTGCCTAACACCTCTTTTCCTTTGAAAACACTGTCATTAGGTTAATGGCATTTGTAAAAAAGTTGCCTTTGGAGTCATTGTCACCATTAGGACCAAAAGCCTGAGAAGTCAAAAACAATAAAATCACTAATAATGCAGTGTTTTCAATGTGTCCTATTTTAGGAGAAAGAAATCTATATTTAAAAGTAAAATATCAAGTCAATGTGACTCAGAAAAAAAATCCAAGAGCCTCCTTCAGGAAAAACAGTGACCTAATTTATTTTCCTGTAGTCACTTTTTAATAAGAAGAAGTAGAACATTTGTTTTAAAATAGAATTTTAATATGGCACACACATGCAGGCAGACACACAGACACACACACTCTTCACTTTATGGCCAATTAAAGGGTAAAGAGCTACCCGAGGCAGGTAGACATAGAGTAGAAGAGACACATCAAGTGTGCACATGGGCATAAAGGAAAGCCAAGTCTTCAAAACAAGGAGATTCCGATTGTGAGCCAAGACTTTAGAAGAACGAAGTGCCAGCATCTATCACCCAACCCTGCCTCCATGGGGCTCAGTCAGGGCCAGCCCTTTTTCTACTCAAAAGATTTGAGGGAGGGGCTGGCTCCGTGGCCGAGAGGTTAAGTTTGCTGACTGCGCTGCAGGCAGCCCAGTGTTTCATTGGTTCGAATCCTGGGCGCGGACATGGCACTGCTCATCAAACCACGCTGAGGCAGCGTCCCACATGCCACAACTAGAAGGACCCACAACGAAGAATATACCACTATGTACTGGGGGGGGGGGGGGGGGGGGGGTTGGGGGAAAAAAGAAAAAAAAAAAATCTTAAAAAAAAAAAAAGATTTGAGGGAATTCTGTGCCACCTGAGAACATTCCATACTTTCTTAACTTTACCATCTCATAGTCTAGTTAGTTTAGTTTTCCACTGATCTCCTGGCCTGCCATAGTTGAATTTGAATAGTTTCTTTAGGTTAACTTGCAAGGCTATTCTCATAAATTTTGGTCATCTTGTCATTACTTTCGGGATTTTGTTTGTCTCCTCACTTCACATCCTTTAGAAAAATTTAAAAAGTATTTTTCTCTTGGCAACATTTTTGCCTGAATTTTCAAAGCAAGATTTTTATATTTTTTTATTTTATTCTCAAAAGAAAATCTGCCCAGGCCTATGAGTAGAGTATGTAAGTACATTCCCATTGTCTTGAGATTTTTATGGTCTGTTGATTCCTCTTATGCCCTCATGTCTGTTATTTCCAAATATTCAAATTTTGTCATAGTTTAATTTTCTAAAATGGAATAATTGTACAACAGTAGCAGTTAGAGTTTTTTGAGTAAGAAACAACTCAAAACATAGTGGCATAAAACAACAATTTATTATTTCTCAAGAGTCTGGAAGTTCTGATGGTATGCACTGGGCTCTGCTGATCTTGGCTAGGCTCACTAATGAATCTACAGTCAGCTGAAGGGTCATCTGGGAGCTAAGTGATCTAACACGGCCTCGACAGGGAAGGCCCTCTTTTCTACCACATATTTCTCGCACTCCTCCAGGAGGGTAGCCAGGGAATGCTGCCATGATGGTGGCAGAGGTCCAAAAGAGAGGAAGCAGAAATCTTTCTCAAGCCTCTTCTGCATCAAATCTCAGAACTAAACAGACTGGATCTCTTGGGTGAGAGAAACTGAATAGTCTTACCGCAAAGGCCATGGATGCAGGGAGAGGTGAGGTATTGGACCATCAAGACGATTGAGCTTCCACAGAAACAGACTGCCTTGGCTTTTCTTCTCTTCTACAGCATACGTACTGTATTAGGTTATGATCACAGCTCTAGAGTGGGTGGTTCGCAAGAGGGACCTTTACCATGTAATAGCATTTCCTGCTTTTGGACAATTAGAAAATTATTAAAGATGCTTGAAGTTATAGTTTTGCCACTATAGGCACATTTAATAGCAGAGAAAAATGATAATTGATGGATATCTAAACTTAGAATATCATCATAAATGGAGAAAAATTAGGATAGAATTAAATAATATGAGGATGCTCTCTATTTATGAAGTTTATTTCTAAAACCTTTGAAAGGAATGTATGGGAAAGTCAGACAATTTCCAATCGTAGTTAGATTATCTGGACAATTGCCTTAATACTTTGCTTAAGTATCATGCTATAAAGCATTGGTTTATGAATTTACTTTATTTCTCCATAGTAATTTTTTGTCTTACCTTAAATACATGGTGTGTATTTATATAAGCCAAATTTTTAAAAATTGAATTAAAAAGTAACAAATTTCATGTTTTTATTTGTACTTTGAAACAAGAAATGAGAGCTCTAGTGGGTTACTAGATAACCAACTTACGTAAACCATAATCGACCACAATTAATTTGGTACCTAATGATGATGTCTAGACTTAATTTCCAGTTGATATATAACTAAATTTCCTTGAAGGGAGTTTTCAAACACAACTAAAGTTTCCTTAAGTACATAGGGGAAGTATATAAATCCATAGCTATGAATATGCTTCTATTGCTAATAAGATTTTATTCTTTAACTTTGATGAAGTTTTTCCCACCTCAAAAAAAAAATATCTTCCCTTTCATAGGTCTCTCTAGAGGCCTCGTCAATTTGATTAATGGAGAAAGTCTGATGACCTCTATAATGTCTTTAATTACATTTACTGGTATTGTGCATATTAAATCTGGCATGCAGCGGAAGACAAACTATTCCTTAGGTAAGGACTTATTTTCTTCGGAATTTCTTAAAATCAGACTCCTGTATTTTCTGAAAGCTGCCAAGGTTCTGTAATATCTTACCATAAGTTATGCTCATACAAACATAACCGTGAGTATTAGTGCAGTGATTTACCCTTTACAAAGCACTACCGTATATCCCTTATTTACTATTAGTCGTGGTTTTGTTGTGAGGCTAGATTGGGACTTTTCATTAGGATGCTTATAGTAGCAGCATTCCACAGGCCCAGGCTGAACCAGGATGCTCGACAAGAATGAGAGATGTTGTTTTTATGTGCTGAAGATCAACTCAGAAGATAAGCCAGGAAGTGTATCACCCAGGGAAGAGGGGAGATGCCTTCCCTTCTCTTTGCCCTGGGACTGTCTCCTTACAGCCAACGTAGAAACTGTCAGCTCAGGGAGGAAGTGTGAGCTGCATGGCCATCTACGGGGCCTGAGAGCAGTGCTTGTGAGCAGGGAGATTGCAAGGTCTCCATGAGCTCATTTACCACAGTCAGATAACCCTGAACCATAAATATTTTTTTCCTTTATCGTGTGTGTGTGTGTGTGTGTGTGTGGTATAAAATAAATGATATAGGCACATTATAACGAATGATTATAAAGTATGCAAATGTGTAATTATCTGTCAGGACAAGAAATACAGTGTTACCAACACCCCCGGAAGTGTCTGTATGATCACTCTCCTGATCAAAACCCTGTGCTCTCCTCCTAGAACAGTGATTCTCAGAGCGTAGGGTTGGGAGGTGGTCCACAGCACACTTTAAGGGTGTCCATGAAGTCAAATATTTTTACAATAATACTAAGAGGCTATTTACCTTTTTTACTGTGCTGCCATTAGCACTGATTTTGGAAAAGCAATGATTACAGTCTTCTGGATAAAATTGCCGGCATATACTATTCCGCTCACCGGATATCTTCTGTGTTCTAAGGCCTTCTGTAGCCTTATCTCATTCCACCCCTTTTTACAGGTTACCTTTCCAATCGCTCAAGAAGAGGAAGTTTTAGCTATAGTTGTTTTCCCTGTACCTGGAGAGCGCCTCATTGTTGGGCAGCCAGGGACCCTGTTTACCTCTATTCTGACCCGTCTGTGCTTTACATATTCTTAATCAATGACTCAAACTCAGAAGTGAAAACTATTCTTTCCCAAAAAGAACCATTCTGAGGACCATCGCCCCTATCAAGTCTTCCTCAAGGGAGCTGGTCCTGAGGATGGGTGGTTAGGACAGTTTCCTAACCTGGGCTTAAGAAGCACTCACCTTCAGCCTTGCTCTGTATCCAATTAGTTTACCCAGGCCACGGCAGCCTGGGACACCTGTGATGAACCTAGAGCCCAAATTTAGCACAGGAAGGGTACATCCTCTTTAAATCTTTCATATATGCCATTTGTGGTGTGTGAGAAAGCCAAACAACCACACACATACAATGTCTTCCAAAATCCAGAGTACAAAGGAAGGTGACACAATATGACACTGAGAGAGCTTTCACCATAAAACTACCTACAGATAAGGCCTTCCTGAAGATAACGAAGGTGGGCAACAAGAGATGTGTATAATCAGAAGCATCTTAAAAACCTGAGTACCACCCTGGGGGGAAACTGAAAAATGCAGAGAAGTGCAGTCATACATGCTGGTTGGAAGGATCCATGCCCAGCCTCTGAACCTGGCCCAGTATTCTACCAAGCCCCATTTAAGATAGCAAATATTGACCGCAGAATTTCAGGGACCGACATCAGAGATGACATCTGCAGTCTAATCAAGAGAACTTTCTTAATATGCACTGGGAAGCAAAGAAAAAAAAAGAAAAGCAGAAGAAAAGAAAGGTGCTGTTGTGGAAGTCCCTTCATCCTTTAATGCAACAATTATTTACTGATATGTATTCTGTGATAGTTTCTATTCTAGGTGCTGGTGATTCAGCCATGTACATAATAGTCTTTGCTTTCATAGAGCTTGAATTTTGAATTGCCTTGAATTGTCTTGCAATTGATAATAATCAATGGAACAGAATTTTGTGTTTATTTAGATTTCAGAAGAGTCAAAACTGTGAGTAATCTCTCTATTAAAATAATAATAGTAACAACCACAATAATAAAATCTCTGTTGTAGGAGGAAGAGAACAGTGAATTTATTTTCTTAGCCATTAGGATTTTCTCTGAATTTTTAATAGCCTTGAAAGAAAAATTTCCCTTAAGAAAGAAAGATACTTGATAAGCTTTATTGATATTTCATTTATATCACTTGACACAATTGTAAATAATTTTCATAGTCATCATTGTTTTTATAACATGTAATTATTTAAACAGTGTCACTCTATCTTTGAAGTTAGTACATATTTCATAATAGGGAAAAACTAAGAGTTACTGCACTCAGAATTCTTACCTTTTCCAACTTGTGTGTTGAGAGTTTAAGAACATTGTAAGAAACAATGGATTTTCTTTGAGGCTTTTCCTGGCCTGATAAATCCATTCAGCAAACATTTTACTGATTAAAAGCTATTTTCCTTTCTTAAAAGAGAAAGCAACTTTCAAACTAGGTCTTCTAATTCTAGTTTATTGCATCCTTCTGAAACCAGAGTCAGCCTTCCTTCTACATTTTAGTTACAGGAGGTACTGGACTCCCAAAATTATCCCGTGGCCAACTCCATGCCTAGAACAGATGTGACCTGGAGGGCCTTTCAAGAAACTTCCCTCCCATGTTCACACTGTCCCTACAGATGTTTGATCTTTCTGCTTGGAACATCTAGAAACCGTGGCTCCCTTTCAGCCGTGGGGATGAGATTAGGTAAGGAGGCGCCTGAGTCACCTCAGCTCTCTCAACAGTGCCCTCCCCACCAGCGGGCGTTTCTGGACAAGGATTCATAAAAGGATTCTTTCTCCTTCATTTTGCCACCTCAGAGCACAGTTCTAGGATTTAGTTCCCCAAATTTAGCCTTGTTTCTGTCATGGCGCCTGTTGCTCTTTTCTTGGTCACTCTTTGTCTTGGTTTTGTTCCTGCTCTCCACCTCTTCTGTTGGAGTCGGCCCTTCTGGCTTTGCTGATCCCAGACCCACTCTCACCTGAGATTCAAATTTTGCTCCTCTGATCTTCATCCTGTAAAGGTAGGGAGGTCTTCCCCTGGAAGACCTGATTCCAGCAACCAAGGCTACCAATGGCTTAGGTTTCCTGTTCTCCTGGGAAGGGCATCATAATGACTATAGAAAGCAATTTGGAAAAATATAACAATATCAGTGAGAGAGCAATTATTCTTTAGTGCAGTAATTTCACTTCTGGAGCCTAAGGAAGTAATCAGAGAAGTCAAAAAATTTATGTACAGAAATATTCACTGCAGCATTGTTTATCAGGAAACAGTGAAAAGTGGAAGCAATGGAATGCCCAACAATTAGGAACCAATCAGTGAGTTTGGCAGCCCAAGACATCACAGGAGATGCTCTCAGCTGGGACCCAGAGGCAGTTCTTTTTCTGTATTACCTGTGTGTATTACATGAGATCTAGAATATAAGTTCCACGAGTTTAGAGAATTTCCACTTCTTGTTCATTACCGTATCTCCAAAATTTATTGCACTGTTTGCTACGGAATAAATATACATTCCTTAATGGGGACTGAAAGAAGCTCTTAAATGAAACTGACTGAATTTGACAACCTTAAGTGTGGCTTTCAGCATTTGAAAGGAAACTCTTTCAATTTAGGAATAAGAAAATACTCTACATCTACCCTGAAGGCAATGAGCTATTTTTAAAGATAATGACAAAAGAAAAGCTGACCCAGAGTACCACTTAAAATTAAGAGCAAGTAAGTTCTATTAACTATTTTCTATTTACTCCCCTTTCTTGCAGCCGGTGACATCATGAATGAAATTTGGTCATCTTTCGTGGCAAGTTTTTTGTTTGGAATTCTAAGTGCAAAACTGATTCAGTTGTGGATGGCTACTGTTTTTGGTGATGATGTCAATCATATAAGTCTCAGCTTTTCAATTCTGTACCTCATCTTTTTTATTTGTAAGTAAGGGCCTTATGCCTAAAATTAAATGACATAGAAAAATTCAAAATAAAGATACAGAAAAATACATACCAGGCAAAAGTTGATAAAAAACAAAAAAATCCAGCTGATCTAGAAGGAGTATTTTTGTTAAATAATCTATCAAAAGAGATAAAACCTACTAATATTTATACAACAGAAAACAATGTACCAAGATATACAAAGTAAATAACATTAAAAAAGACAGAAGAATTTGACAAAATCATTATAATGAGATACTTTAGCATGCCTTTCACAGATAATTTCATAACCAGTTGGACAAAAAGTAATTATGGCTGTAAAAATATTTAAATAAAAAATTAACTGCTTGATTGTATAAGATATACAAAACAGAATTCTTTACATACCTGTAGCCATTCACAGAAATGAAATAGACTAGAACAACATTTCAATAAAATTCCAAACATTGTTCAACCACAATGCAATTAAATACTAACTACAAAAGGAGGGTCTTAACAAAATAATCATTCTAACTACCCGAAATTAAATATACTTTTCTTGGTAACTCTTAGATCAAAAAGGAAATAAAACTAGAAGTCACAGATCAAGTCACGCTAAATATTAGAAAATCTGTCAATATTATTAACGCTTTCACCACCACTCCCTTCTCACAGAAGTATGGCAGATATTGATAATTAGCCCTTTCACTGCTTCCTGACACAGTCTCAGAATTGTATTCAACCCAGCCCTTCAGACAGCTCTACGAGTGACTTGAAGTTGGCTTGCATGATAAACCTAGTTAGCAACTTATACTATGTCTTTTCATTACATTCAGGAATAAGACAATCTTGCCTATTCTCATATACATGATTGAAAATAGTTCTGAAAGTTCTAGTTAATACAATGAGAAAGAAAAAACAAAGAAGTTTCTATATATTTCGAAAGAAAAGATGTTTACATTAGTCACAACATTTTAGATTACATAGAAAACCCAAGAGAATTAATTAGTAAACTAAGCCAGCAAGGCTCTTTAACAGCTTGATATAAGGTAAATATTAAAAAAAAAAAAAACCAATAGCCTTCTTACAAGCCAGCAGTAGCTAATTAGAAAATTTTATTCTCTTTACATTGGCAAAAAGTTCTAAAATATCAAGGAATAAACTTAACAGAAAGTTTGGACCTAAACAGAAAACTATTAAAAGAAAACTATTTACTGAGAGGTATAAAGTTTGAATAAATTGAGACAGAAAAAACTTTCCTTTAGAAATGCTAGAGTAACTGGCTTCCTTATCTTCATGTCTGAGAAAGGAAAGCCAGAACACAGGATCTTGAAGTCTTCTAACCAATCAGTGGATTAAACCTAACTATAACCTAGTGAGGTTACAGATTCAAGTCAATGAATTAAGAGAGTGAAGAAACGAGCAACAGAGCAAGTGTGTTCATCATGTACTACTTTGGTTGTGGATATCTAATTCCCACAAAAACATATTGCCACAAATATAATTTCCTCTAACATCATTTAGTAAGTAAGCATAGCCTCAAGATTAATGGCTATACCCAAGGAAATAATTCTAAACTTTTAGAGTCACAATGTCTCAAAAAACATTTTAGAAAGAAAACTTGTAGAACAGAATTTCATGAAAACGAGATGCAGAGTAAATATAAATCTAATATAAAAGGACTGTCACTCTGACCTGACCTAATGTTTATGTTATTAGTATCTTCAAGGTAGTCATCAAAAATATTTTCCAAAGTTACCATTACCTAACAAGTTACCATGACTAGTCCAAGACTTGATCTCCTCTAAGCACCTATGTCCACAGTTCCCTCTCCTTTCGTGGTTCGAAAATGGCTGAAGTGTTCATTTCTGGCTTGGGTACCATTTCTAGCCAGAACTAAAATAAAGAATGCAAAACTTGTTAATTTTCCGTCTCTAGAAGGGAAGACTCAATAGTGTGATAATGATACTAATTTCCTCAAATTAAAATGTGTTAACTATCTGAATCAAACATTGATAGAAATTTTTTTTTGTTTAAAATTTTACAAAACAAATAAAAAATCATCTGGAAATATTAATTGTGAGAATAGGCAAGACAATTTTTTAAAAAGGAGAACTTTCCCTACTAGGTAAGTATTAAACGTTTAATAAGCCTACAGTTGTAACAAAGGAATACAAAGTAAACCAAAGAAAGAGAAGGGTCCCAGAACTGATCCAAGTAGTATGGCAATTTGATAAATATGGCAATATGATAAAAATGACATAGCAACCATATTCTTTAATATTAACAAAACTTTAATTTTTGTTTATTAACTAGAACAATGTCTGCTAAACAGTAAGTGAAAAAAAAGAAGCCTATTAAAGAGCTAGTGCTGTATAATCTCACTGTAGATTTTTATGTATGACTTTGTGTATATGTATGTTGGATGGATGCCACTGTGTTCACGGGGTCCTCCACTCCTCTCAAAGATCTTAATCCAGTCATCTTAAATTCCTGGTTCAATGGCCATGAAAATTCAAAGATCTCCTCATGACTTCTGAAACTTTCTGGGATTTCCTCCCTCAGGATCTGTTGTGCCTCCTCTTAAATATACGGCAGTTTCTGATTCTTAGCGAATTAGAAGATGGGGACAAGGGGAGCTCACAGAGCAAGTTAAATTACGTAGTTCACAAGTTTATGAGATCTGATAGCTACCTCTACTTCCTCACTTTTGCGTGTTTTCTGCTTAATTTTTACCACTTCTCTCCAGTACAAAACTTCAGCAAGCATCCTTTAATGCTTGAAGCTGCCCTTTGGGTCTCATTCTCTACTCCCAACTAGCTAATCAAATTATTTCTTTTAGGACAATATAGTCCTCTCTCTAATAGAAATTCCAATCAAAATTTTCTTTAAAATTATACCTGAAGTCTTGGCAGTGGAATTGCAGCTATTCTCTTTTTAAAAAAATATAATCTCTATAGTGTACCATAGTATTTGAATTTTTCACAGTCATAATATACTACTTTCATAAGCTCAGGGGAAAAATAACTCTAATGGTGCTACTTTAAAGAATATTCCACAGTCTTTTATGCTTTTCAGTCCCTCACAATAAGTGCGCCAAAACAAAATTAAACTAGGGAAATAGATCCATATTGGGTTTCTACCAGCTCAGCTCCCTTAGTCTTGTCACAAAGTCAAACCAATTCCACCTCCTATTATCTCCCAAGAAGAAAGCATGTGAAATGGGCTAGTTCGTAAAGACTCATCAGTTCATTTCCATTTCGTTCATCCAGAGCCCCTCTGAGAAAATTAGACCTGTAGAAGGTGGTCCAGCCTAAGACACATGAAGAGTTTTGTGAGCTCCATATTGCTGCCAATGATCTGAAGCCGAAGCAGTGCAAGGATGTCCAATATGGACTTTACTACACAGCTGGGTGTGAATCTGAGGAGGAAGGAGGATTATGGGTGGTGATAATAATTTGCAATATTATCTGGTTGAAACCAAGTGGGGTAGCCTCTCTAGAAAGTCACTGTACTAGGACAACATCTGGTATTTTCATCTCTGATCATATTTGTGTCACTGTTGATGTTAAATTAATACTTGATATTTATTTCTTTTTAAAAATAGCTGAGCTGGTTGGAATGTCTGGAATATTTACCCTGGCCATTATGGGACTTTTTTTAAATTCTACGAGTTTTAAACCGGGAGTTGAAGCACTTCTTCTCGAGTGAGTGGCTAGCATGTTTTCACTTTGTTTCATACGTTAGAAGTTATAATATTGTAATAGTAACTGCATCTACATCTACGTGGTCAAAGTTAAGATAGTGACTTCCAAACTACCCAACTAGAAACCTTTCCTAGAAACTCTCTATTGCGTGTGTCTCCTGATCCTCTAGTTTTAGGCACCTCACCTTGAGTTGGGTCTATTTCCCTACTAATTCCCTCAAGCCTCTGGCCATCTACCCAGTAATTTCCAGTGCAATCCACTAGTCAGGGCCAAGATTAAGGTAAGGCAAGTGAGGCACCCATTATAGGCACAAAATTAAAGAGGGTGCCAAAATAATCAGTATTCAAGATAAATATTTTAAAATTTGAAATTGGTGTAAAAAATCCATGGTGAAAAAATAAAAATTTTAGATAAAGATAAGAGCAATATTAGTGGTAGTTCCTTTCACTCCAATATGGCTCAGCATGGCACTGCTGCTGGAATGGAAGATCAATATTTTAAGGACAATGAAGAAGCACCATGCAAAGCAAACTAAAAGATTAAGCTAAGGCATTTGCAGAGGATTGACAGAGTTACAAAAGAAAATATGACCCAGGGGGCCAGCTTGGTGGTGCAGCGGTTAAGATCGCACCTTCCGCTTCGGCGGCCCGGGTTCACTGGTTCGGATCCGGAGTGCGGACGTGGCACCACTTGGCATGCCATGCTGTGGTAGGCGTCCCATATATAAAGAGAGGAAGACGGGCACGGATGTTAGCTCAGGGCCAATCTTCCTCAGGAAAAAGAGGAGGATTGGCGGCAGATATTAACTCAGGGCTAATCTTTCTCAAAAAAAAAACAAACAAAAAGAAAGAAAATATGACCTAAATGTAAGCAAGACTTATATTTAGTAGAATTTTACAAATTGTGCCCTGCTCAAGGGCACTGGGCTGAGGGGTGAGTGGAATCTGTGGCAACCTTGAAGAAGGATGCTCCTGTATGCTCCAATACGTAGGGCGGGAACTTGGCCTAAATCATTCAATGTTGACAGAGGCCCTCAACATAATCAATGATTTTTGGAACTTGGAGGAACATTATAGAAGGTAGAATAAATTCAGAAGTCAAAAGCTTAAAAGTATAGGATTTTACAGGATTTTGCAGCACTTCACTAAAATTTCACATCAATTACGGTAGAAGCCAATTGTACTAGAAGCTAGGCAGAATTAATTGGGCCACAGTTGTAAGAAGAACTCAAAATGTTATGCAAGTGTTTAACTGTATCTCTGGGAAGTGATTCTGAAGGTTGCCTTCACTTTCTTGCTCTAACTGAAAGCTGGATCTTCCTTAAAGACATTATTTCCTTTGCATTCCTTAAAAGTTATGGTGTCTTTCTCACCCATGTCCCTGGTTCTCTTGAGCCTAGAGTTGAGGTAGTGATCTCTCTGTACTTCAGTGATTTCTATATCATTCTTTTTCTTTCTTCCCCAGGAGAACCCAATTTTGAAGCTCATGCCATCAGATTATACCATTTGCCACCCTCTTGGTTGTAGTTATCTCTGGAGCTCTGGGTCACACTCTCCATTTCAGGAAGATTTTGGCCCCTCTCTCACTGTGACTCTCTCCAACATTACTCTATCACTACCGTTAGTGATGTCAATCAATATCCGAAGTAGACTCTTCTACTACCTCACCTTTTAGTCCCTGGACTTCCTCTCCTCTTATAGACATGTCCACCACCCCACTTCAGCCACCCGCTTACATGGTCATACAAATATCCACTTCATAAATCTCAATTTCAAAAATCCTACTATCTAAAATATATGTACCAGCCCCTACCCTCCAAGATAGGAGAAATCTAAGATAATAATGGTAAATCCTACTACGTCCTACAACAATCTACAGCAGGTCCATGCTGCTCTCTAAGAGAGGAGATGCACCATCTGCCATCTTTTCAGCTTGCACCCAGTAGTACCCCAATTCTAACAATTCTGCAAACACACTGAAACTGTAATGAATTGATCCTACGACCTTTTACTGATCCTCACCTGCCTCACTTCCTGCTTACCCAGATCGTTTCTTTTGTTTAAAACCATCTAATAACTGCTCATCTCATCTGGCTACAAGTCAAAGTTGTTGCATTGGCAAAGTCCTATGATGCGTCCCCCTGTTGCCTCTGTGATTCATGTCTGTCACCCTCACCCACCCTGCTCCAGCCACACTAATTATCTTGATATTCCTCAAGCATGCCGAACATGCTCCCTGTTTGGGCTTGTGTCCTCATGTTTCTGCTCTTCAAATGTGCTTCCTTTACATATTGGTGTGCTTTCCCCACATACTGGCAGAAGTGACTATTTCCTTTCTTCCATGCTTCTATTCATACATCGCCTTGTTAGAAATACCTTCCCAAAATAGGAACCACTTTCTCGTCAGCCTGTATAATCTTTTATTCCTGGAAAATTGACATCCCTAATATGTCCAGTGCATAAGGTCTTACCAGTCCTCTAGGCTAGCGGTTGTGTAACACTGGGTAATTAAATTGACGCAGATGACTAGATCTACAGAATCAAAATCTATGAGGGTGAGAGCATAAAACTTCTGATTTTTAAAAACTCTCCCCAGATGATACTTACATATAGGCAGAATTGTGACCCTTTGCTGCCATAAAAGGTCTAGAATTATTAGGATAACTCATGATCACAAATGAAGGAAAGGGACTTTTAAAAAAATATGTAGGAGCTCTTTTTCTGTGTACCTGACTTATTGCATGCGCACACACACACACATGCACAAGAACATGCACACATCTATTACATAGGTTTGGAACTTTGTTGTTTGGCTCACACCAGCTCTGAATTTGCTGGAGACTGATTCCTTAGAGAATCTGGTTTTCTCCTCATTGGGTTTCTCCCATTAAATTCTACCACACACGAAAGGGTCTGGACAGCTCAATATTATTTTTTTTGCTCAATTGTACAGGTAGTGATTAAAATGCTTTGAGGGATTTTATTTTATTTTTTTTGGTACCTTCGTACATGGTACAACAGTTGGATTTGCTTTTGACAGTGAAGGCAAAAAAAAGATAAAAAATACTGAAATTACACAATTGTCATAAAATATGTCTTAGTGTGTTTCTCTCCAAGTTAATGTTGGATGCAATATTTAAATCCAGAAAATAATACAATTAAAAGTATGGCCATACATACACAAGACAGGATGATAGTGGAGCCAGCCCAGTGGCATAGTGCTGAAGTTCACATGCTCCCCTTCAGTGGCCCAGGGTTTGCTGGTTTGGATCTTGGGCGCAGACCTACGCACCGCTCATCAAGCCATGCTGAGAGGATGTCCCACATACAAAATAGAGGAAGCTTGGCATAGAGGTTAGCTCAGCGACAATCTTCCTCCTCAAAAAAAATAAAATAAAGCAGTGGTAGTTCACAGCCTAGAGTAATCAGCCTAAGTTCAGAAAAAATATTTTCAATGATTTGGCTTAGTATTTCCTAGGCTAGAAAGTATCCTATTGGTTCTTTTCTCTGATAATGCCTAGATATTTGTGCCTTTTAAATATAGTTCAGAAACAGAGATTTCTTATTAATGTAACGAGAAAGATTTGCTTTTAGTATTGAATTTTTTGTAAGCAAAATCAGTATTCCTGGAGAATACCGCAAAAAATGGTCTTTAAAAGGTTTCAGGGTGGGGCTGGCCTGGTGGCACAGGGGTTAAGTTCGCACATTCTACTTCAGGGGCCCGGAGTTCACCAGTTTGGATCCCAGGTGCAGACATGGCACCACTTGGCAAGCCATGCTGTGGTAGGTGTCCCACATATAAAATGGAGGAAGGTGGAGACGATGTTAGCTCAGGGCCAATCTTCCTCACCAAAAAAAAAAAAAAAAAAAAGAGGAGGATTGGCAGCAGATGTTAGCTCAGGGCTAATCTTCCTCAGGGGGAAAAAAACGGTTTCAGAGTCAGAGTCTGGCAGCGTATGGGTAAAACCAAGCTACCTCACTCTCATAAAATAGTATTCACGTGCCTTTCAAGGTATTTCATCAGAAACATAATATATTGATGCCAAAGACATGAAATATATAGAAAGACAATATGAAATGTTTTAAATAGCCTCCTCTGGTCCCAACACCCAAACATGCCCAATACTGGTATTTGAGTGTGCTTTTGTAGACTGCTTTCCCTGCAGCTGACAAGAACATGAGCTCTGGGCGGGGTGCAGAGCTGTCCAGGGCTCTGGAGCACTGAAGAAGCACATGCTCACAAATCTCAAACGAAGACTCTACCAAGGGCATTTGTGTGAATAAAAGATTCATCCACATCCGCCAAGTGCTGGCTAGCTAGATTTTAGGCAAAGACTTCATTCTATCACTATGTGAATCAGACTAGCAGTTCATTATTCCCTTTCAAAATAAATTTTAGCTCTTCCTAATGATACGCAGACTGCACAATCAGTGTTTTCAAGCTACCTGAACCACGACGCCTGAATGAGTTCTGTTAAATAGCATAGCTACAACCTAAATATGTGTTTCAAAGTCAATCCAGAAAGAAACACGCTAATTTTCATGCAGTGTAAACTGGTTAAAATTGCTTTGAAGTTATTTTTTTTACTTGCCTTAGTTCTCCTTTCTAATTAATTAACTAGTTAAATTATAAGTCCCTTGAGTGTTGTTGGTAAACGTCTTATTCATCTCTATTTTCTTGATAATGCCTAGCACAATGCCTCACATAGATAAGGCTTGCAATAAATATGTTAGATTAATTAACTATAATTAACTTTATTTAAATTTTTTTCTGAAAATACAGATTCTGGAATTGTCTGTCATTTGCTGCCTTCCTTATGGTGTTTACTTTCATTGGACTTCTAATTCCTGCACATACATATTTATATATATCATTTTCTGATATATATTATTCATTAAATATCTACCTCACCCTTATTGTCTTAAGGTAGGAACGTCATTTGAATTTTTCTATTTATAGGATGTTGAATAAGACCGAAGATAATCTTTTAAATGATAGAAATGTTTCATTCCTTAAAATAAAAAATTGACTCGAACTTTCCAAGGAGTTATCAGCAAATTAGGACTTAGTATTTTATTCAGTTTTTAACTGCATTTCAAAGCAATGCAAGCACTTTGCAAAAGTTTTGAAAATTAGAAAGACAAAAAAAACTCTTTTGTAATCTTACTACCTAGAGACAAGCACTGTTAACGTTTGGTATATTTCGTTCAGAGTTTTTTTTTTTTTCCTATGAGGTTTCATGAACTTAAACACCTAACATAAATAAAAATTTTATCTTGCTTTATTTGCTTAATATTACATAACAAATAATTTCCTAGTAATTAAATTATAGTTGGAAATAGGTTTTTAAAAATTGTGAGGAAGTCCTCTTTGTAAATGTCTTTTTTGCTCAAACAATTTTTGTAGTCCCTTTTCAATGTTAAGAGGCAGGAAAGAGTCTACTCCTGTAGCTGAAAAGGAAATGGCGTAGAGGAGGAAAACCTACCGTAAGTGGAGTCTCACAATCCTTGAATCTCCATCAGTTAAATTGTTAACATTCTACTTCCATCTAGCATTATTAGCTGAAAGTTGACATCAAGACAGCTAGTGGCAGGTAAGTGGAAATGAGTCCCAAATTATCAGATACAATTAGTGTAAAATGCAAGAATGAATCGTGACTGAAAGAAGAAATAGAAATGAATTGACCAATGTTTGATACATCCAACATGATTGAAATCTAAAAAGAAAAGGAGGACGTCTTAGTCTCTCTTCTTATTTGTTAGATTTGCTTTTGTTTCTTTATGGCATCCAGAGTAGAATATATCTACAAAATATCCCTAACTTTGTCTTTTCTGCCTGACGCAACACCACTCAAGGGTGATGTGGAATTACCCTACTACTTGCCTAACAGAAAGAAACAAAGAGAATAATGGCATCCTCTTGGCATGTCTCCCGGTGGAATGCCCTTCTGCCTTCCTTTGGTGCCACGTCAACGTTGTGTGGAAGATGGCTCATTTGCCTCAGAGTTGGCAATTCCATAGGGAATTGATTAGAACAGAGTAGAATGAAATGGAAGGAAATTTCTAGGACAAGAATAACTTTTTAAATTTGTTTTGTCTTTTAGACTTCTGGTCTTTCTATTCATGAGCCCTCTTTTGTCTCGACTTGGTGATGGGTTCAGCTGGCGCTGGGCGTTCATAATGGCCTGGAGTGAAATGAAAGGGATGCCTAATATAAACATGGCCCTTCTGTTTGCCTACTCTGACCATTTTCTTGGATCTGAGAGAGAAAAATCTCAAGTAAAGAAAGATGTGTTTTTTAATTTGAATATTTTATAGAAACATTTGCTGTGTACTAAAATATGCTTTTGTAGGGAGGTAGCTCAGCTCCACTTGGACTGTGGGAGTGATTAGTTACAATGCAAGATTGGAGAGAGAAGGAAGAGCTGGCAGCTTGCTTCTCCCCCATTCTAGTTTAGGAATCCCTAAATCCCTTTATCACACTCCTAAAAATAGGTTTATAATAAATGTTAAAGGAATTAAAACTTATAAACCATTTAAAATCTTACCTGATGCAGCGTATGCACTCGATAAATGTTTTTATTTTTATTTATTCCTGATACCCACTCAAGAGAAGCAGAAACCTACTTCTGATCGTCTCGATTGCCCTCTGTAAGTTTATGAGGTCACATTTAGTAATGCTAGGAACCAAAACATTTTCTTTGTCAAGTAAAGTTATCTCTAAGATAGTACTCCAAACTCTGCCTAACAGAACATAATGGGCATGACTCTCCCCCTACCTCCTCTTAAGATAAGGTAATTATAAGGAGCTCTGTAAGAGATTTCCTATAGACATCACACTTCCATTGTGATTTCTTTACATAAATTCCACGTGTAAAAAAATTCCTCTCTCTCCTATAGTACTCACAAGTTAAATGACCTCGAGTAAGTTACAGTGCCTCAGTTTTCCATCTGTATTATTGGACAATATTGGTATTTACTCCATAGAATTGTAATGAGGATTAAATAAGCCTGATATATTGTACTATATGCTTACCATATAAACGTTAGCTCTTATTACTATTAAATTATTTAACTAACTTAGTGGTCCTCAAACTTGAATTCACTTTAGACTGCTTCAGGGACTTTTAGAAAAATACCAATGCCTATGGAATTCTGGCCCTGACCATGAAGAATGATGGATATCAGATTTACTTCCCATAGTAAACGAGTATAAAACCGATTAAAATAAGAGAAGCAACTGATTTTAGATATGGCAAGGACATTGCATGGTTAGATCTTTAAGAGAAAGGAAACACATGTGGGGAGTTCACGTTCACTCTGGCTTTTTTCCAAGTTGTGGCACAGAGAAGCAGAGGCCAAACAGAGAACAGAATGGTAGTCTCACTGAGTGTTAAAAATAGAGATGGGGCTGCTAAGACAGCTTGAATCTGTGGGTCAGGGTACTAGAGAGGGAAGAATGGTGAAGAGAAGCACCAGAAATATGCATGGGGATCCCCTTCGGTCATTAGTCCAATACTAATCCTCGCAAGAAGAGAATTGGAGGAGGGTTGGCAGAAAAGAGCCGTTAGGCAAAAGGGGTGAAGGGGCACCAGTGTACAGTGACGGATAGCAACTAGACTTGGTAGTGAACATGATGCAGTCTATACGGAAGTCAAAATGTAAAGACGTACACCTGAAATTTGTATAATGTTATAAAGCAATCTGACCTCAATAAAAATAAAATTTTAAAAAAGCAAGAAAAGAGCCATTAGGGAGCTCTATGCTGAATGGACATGCTGAAGGCCACACAATGCTGACAGATACTGGATTCCTGACCAAGTACAGTGTAAACCTCATGAACACCACATGAATAAAGCTGTGACCCAGGAAAGATCAAGACTTGAAAATAAGGACTATGCCCTAGAGTAAAGTTTACTCGAGACCCACTCTAAGAAAAACTAAAACCACGTCTTGGCCGGATAATGTGATCTGCCGGTAAATTAACTGATGGACACAATGAAACTCAAAACTTTTTAAAGGAAGGCAACATAATCAAGACTCTCAACAATGTAGAATCCATAATGTTCAACCTAAAATCACATATTACTGGACGTGCAAAGAAGCAGGAAAATGTGACCAATAATTGTAAGAGAAAATTATTCAATGGAAACAACTCCAGAGCTGGCACAGATATTGGAAATAGCAGCACTATTAAAAATATATTCAAGAACTTAAAGAAAAAACTAGACATAAAAAATGAAGACATGGGGTATTTCTGGGAAGAAATTGAAACTAAAAAAAGAACCAAAGAGAAATTGTAGAATTGAAAAATATAATATCTGAAAATTTTCATTTATGAGCTTACTAGTAGACCGGACACTGAAGAAGAAGGGAAAAAAGTAATCCTAAGTGAATGTGTTCCAAACAAGAGTGGGAAAATATGTGCCACAAAACCTGAGATCTAAAAGGAGAGATAGACAAACTATATAGTTGAGACTTTAACACTTCTCCCTACAATTTTTTCGACAAGTTATAGAACAACTAGATAGAAAATCAGCAAGGATGTGGCAGAACTGAAAAGCACCATCAACCAACAGGATCTAATTGACATTTATAGAATTATTTAACTCATACAGAAAAAGCATTTAACAAAATTTAATACTAATTCATGATAAAATCTCTCAAAAAATATAAATAGAAGGAAACTTTCTAATGTTGATAAAGAACATCTACCAAAAAATCTACAGGTAACATTATAATTAATAGTGAATGACTGCTTTCTTCCTAAGATTGGGAACAATGCAAGGTCTGCTCTCACTCCTTATGTTGGACATCATGATGGAAGTTCTAGCATGTCCCATAAGACAAGAAAAGGGAAAAAAATGCATTAATATTGAAAATGAGGAAATAAAACTATCCCTATTTGCAGATAGTATGATTACCTATATAGAATATCTCAAGGATCCTCAAAAAAGTAGAAAAAAATATCCTAGAACTAATAATTGAGTTCAGCAAGGTTTCAGGTTACAAGATAAGTATAAAAAAATCAAATGTGTTTCTATATACTAACAATTGATATTAGGAAATGAAAATTAAAAATACAATACCATGTATAATTGTTCAAGAAAGTAAAAAGGCAAAGGAACTAAAATAACAAAAATGATTTTGAAAAAGAAGAATAAAGCGGGAGGAATCAGTATTCCTGATTTTAAGACATTATCACAGTTATAGTAATGGAGACTGTGTAGTATTGGCAGAGATAAAGACACATGGAGCAGGATAAAGAACCCAGAAATAGATGCACACAAATATTCCCAACTGATTTTTGATAAAGGTACAAAAGCAATTCAGTAGACGATGGACAGTATTATTAACAAATGGTCTGAAGAATTGGACATTCATAGGCCAAAAAACATTTAGTCTTGACCTAAGTCTCACATCTTTCACAAAAATTAATTCAAAATGCATCATGGAATTAAATATAAAATGTAAAATGAGAAAAGTTTTTTTAAAAACTTGGGATAAAAATCTTTGAGACCTAGCATAGGGCAAAGAGTTCTCAGATTTGACACTGAAAGCATGAGCCATAAAAGAAAAAAAAAACCCATAAATTATACTTTACCAAAATTAAAAACTTTTGCTTTAAGAAAGACCCTGTTAAGAAGATGAAAAGACAAACTCCAATCTGGGAGATAATATTTGCAAACCACGTATCTGACAAAGTTTCATATTTAGAGCATGTAAAGAACTCTCAAAATTACACAGTAAGAAAACAAATACTCCGGTGAGCAGAATACATGAAGAGACGTTTCACTGAAGAGAATATACAGATGGCAAGTAAGCATGAAAAGATGGTCAACATCATTAGGCACGAGGGATAGGCAAATGAAGACCACAAAGAGATATCATCTATCAGGAGGGCTGAAATAAAATATAATGATGACACCAAATGCTGATAGGGATGCAGAGAAACTGGACCACTCATACAATGCTAGTGGTAATATAAAGTGGTGCGATCACTCTGAGAAAGAATTTGGCAATTGCTTTAAAAAATTATGCATGCAACTACCATTCAGTCCAGCAATTGCTCCCTTCGGGATTTGTCCCAGAGAAATAAAAAATTATGTCTACACAAACTCATACATGAATTTTCATGGTAGCCTTATTTATAGTAACCAAAAACTGGAAACAACTCAGATGTCCTTTAACAAGTAAATGCTTAAATACATGGTTGTACAACTGTATCATGGAATGCTTACTCAGCAATGAAAAGGAACAAACTATTGATAAAAGCAATAATCTTTATTAATCTCCAGAGAATTATGCTGGGTAAAAAATGCTACTCTCAAAAGAGTAAATACTATATGATTCCAATTATATAACATTCTTATATGAGAAAATTATAGGAATGGAGAACAGATTAATGATTGCCAGTAGTAAAGAGGGGTGGGGGCAGGAGGGAAGTGAATGTGGCTGTAGAAGTCAACATGTGGAATTGACTGTGTCAATGTCACTATCCAGGTTGTCATGTTCTACTACAGCTTTGGAAAATTTTATCATTGGGGGCAACTGGGTAAACGTTACACAGGATCTCTCTGTATTATTTCTTAAAACTCTATGTGAATCTACAATTATCTCAAAATATTAAACTTAAAAAAAGAATGAGTGATGGAAACAAAGACAGAGAGACAGTAAAAGATAGGAAACAAATTACCACTATCAGGAATGAAAAAGTGAACATGACTACAAATTATACAGTTATTAAAAGAATAATAAGTAGAAACTATATATAACTTTAGGTCAAAATATTCAACACCTGAGATAAAATAGTTAAACTCCTCAAAAAACACAACTCACCCAAACTGACACAAGAGGAAATAGAAAATCTGAATAGCCCTCTGTTGGTTAAAGAAATTGGATATATAAATTAAAATTTTCTCAGAGAAAACTAGAAGCCCAGATGGCTTGACTGGCAAATAATACCAAACATTTAAGGAATAAATAATACCAATTCTACACAAACTCTTCCATAAAATAGAAAAAGATGGAACAGTTTATGTGACCAGCCCATTCTGATACCAAAAAACAACACAGATATTACAAAAAAACAAAAAACAAAAACTGCTGATTAAACATGATGCAAAAATCCTTTAAAAATATTTAGC